>NW_026017111.1:5953712-5954791 GCF_020466585.1 Dendroctonus ponderosae
TCAAAAAGCACAACTTTTATCCTTATAAAATTCAGCTTTGCCAAGAACTTTATGGAAATTATTTTGAAAACCGAACTGAGTTTTGCATGTGGGTGTTAGATAGAGTGGCAGAAATTGAAAATTTCTTCGAAAATGTGTTATTTAGTGATGGATGTACTTTTCATAACAATGGTCTCGTGAATAGACACAACTCTCATTATTATTCTGATACGAATCCGCGCGCATACGGGGTCATAAAAAATCAAAATAGGTGGTCAGTTAATGAGTGGGGTGGAATACTGGGTCAATATTTAATTGGACCCTATTTTTTTGAAGGACATCTAAATGGTTTGATGTTTCTCCAGTTTCTAATAAACCATCTCTCAATATTATTAGAAGAAGTCCCTTTCAATATTAGAATCAACATGTGGCTTCAATTGGATGGAGCTCCGCCTCATTATCACTGCGAAGTTCGGCAATTTTTAAATGCCAACTTTCAAAACAGGTGGATTGGCAGAAATGGGTTTCAAAATTGGCGCATAACACGCATAAGAGACGCATTTAAAACTGTAACTCCGCAAATGTTGTCCAGAGTTAGCAGTGGTTTTGAAAAAAGAATTTACGTGCCTGGAAATGGACGGTGAACATTTCGAATATTTGTTATAAATAATTTGCCTTTGCTTTATGTTATTGTTGATATGTTATTTAACCTTTTAATTTCAAAAATACACCAAATGGTGTACAGAACCATTATTTGGTGTATTTTGTAAAAAAGCAAAAACTTAGTTATAAACATCCTTATAAACATCCTTGTACCATTCGATAGGTAACTAAAAATTGTATTTCCTGGTAAGCTAAAAAATATGGGGTTGTATTTAAATTAATCAAGTTATAGCCACCTAAAGTTCTTATTTGATTAGTTTAAATTTGTGGACACCCTGTATAAAATGGTAAGTTTATACGGGATTATGTTTACATAACTTAAATAATTCTAAAGTAATTGAGACATGAAAATAATATTAGATTTTGATAAAATTCGAATTATTTAAAAAACCTTTAGATTTAGACATTATAAATCTTATTAAAACAAACACTTATTT
>NW_026017111.1:5954841-5969262 GCF_020466585.1 Dendroctonus ponderosae
CTTATTAAAACAAACACTTATTTTGCTCAGAGAATCCAAAAATGCAATAATATATAGGGTATTTCATTTAGAAAAACACAACTTTGATACTTTTAAGGCTTTTGGGATACTCTGTATATTACAAAAATATTTTTAAAATGTGCACCCGATAGGCCTCTGTGGATTCATCAAATAATACTTTGCAAAAAACAAACGGACCAGCCGCAAACGTCCGTGGCGTATAGCGTGAATAAGAAGTATATAAGAAGATAATAATACTATAAGTATAGAAGATACTTGTTCTCCAAATATGTAGTGCAAAATCGATTGAAACCGCACCGAATCCTGATTTTGCCGATTTAGTAGATGACGCCTCCCAAGAATTGCTTGAAAAATATTGTAAGTAATTATTTACTCGTTAGAAATGATGGAAACCCCCAAAATATTTTGGTTTTCCAAAATGTGATAGCTACCTAAGAGTGTTTCTAACCTCCTGTTCCATTAATTATGGGGCGCATCCCGTATATTACTGGTTCGAGAAGGTCAATAGGAAAATACGCTGACCAGTTCCTAATAAAAGGCAAAAAATTGCGCTTTTTCAGGTCTGGCGACCGAAAAGGTTGCCATCGATGATTTGCAAAATAATAGTGCCGCTAGATTAAATACCTTCACATGGTTTACCCATCCGTCCACCCGACCATAAAGAGGCGTATTTATTATTGAAATTTTTGCGTGGTCAAAGAGGTCACCAGCATTAACTATCTGACTAGCAATTAGGCAACTATCAAAAAGAGATAGACTTTTGAGGCTTTTACTTGAAACTAGAAGGTTTTTAGGCCATCGTAAAATGGAATTTCTTCCTGGCGTTTCGTAAGCACAAATGGCTTGCATCCTCAGAGGTATTTTGCTTGAACGCTTACACTGTTCTGATGTTTCTGCGTCATCTCAACTAGTTCAATTGGTTTTCCAACTGAACCGACTCAGAAAACACCACTCATTCTGATCCAACTTCTTATGCATATTGGGGTCAATATGAACCCATTGAGCCCAGGAAAATAACGCAAATGGCAAATGAACCTGCAACGGAATGTAGTAATAGTAGGGAACAATCTATTTAGCACCGTTGACGGAATGTGCCATTGATGTTCCGGTCGATGCGCACAACCTCCGGATGTGCGGTTCCGGCTCTTTGTCCGGCGCGCTACTCTCAATGCGATAGATTTAGATACTCTCACGAACGGACAAAATATGTCGTCCAAATTAATTACATACAATGTTTGGGTGTTTCTATGCACGGAGGTCAACGCCATAGACTGACGTAAACCCATTATTAACTAATTTTTCTCAATCACCCTGTATAGTGGTAACTATGGAACAAATGTCTAAACCACCCCTTGCGCTAGTGACGTTGATTATATGTAGGAACAACGTTGACACATTGATCGAAAATTCCATGGGAACCCGGAAAAGAGCTGTTGGCCTCCTAATGGCTTTGATTGAATCTATTGAAGCCCATTTGTATTGAAGAGCAGGCCAGTGAGGCGTAACAAAAGGGCCGATTATCCCGTAGATCCTCCGTACCGAAAAAATCGCGCTTCCTTTGAAATTGAAAGCGCTTGTCACCCTGGAAACCGCCTGTCACTGTCACTTGCGCAATCACTGATCACGACTGTTCTGTTCCAGATGTCGATTTCCAGAATGTTGTCCAGGCCCGCATGGATGCTCAGGCAAGTATTGCAGCAAATCTGTTATGTGTCCGGTTCCGCCCCATTTGTCCGTCACATCAGCCACTTGGCCATCCACAATGAAACCGTAGAAGAGATGATCTGCAGGTTCGTTCCCCGATCGTGGGGTTCTCAGCCGCCCTTATAGGTCCCAAGCGTCCTTTCTAGGTACGAATGCATCTTTGGGAGAGACGATGCGGATGGTTGGGACGTGCGTCAAGCCATGAACGATTTGGGCGGGTACGATTCGGTTCCGGAACCCAGAATTATTATCGCCGCGTTGCATGCCTGCAGACGTCTCAATGATTATGCCCTAGCGGTTCGGTTCCTTGAGATGGTCAAGTACAAGTGCGGCCCCAAACTCAATGAGATCTATCCTTATATAGTCCAGGTACCCAAACTTATCTAGCCTTTTGCGTACACGAACTTGGTTCTTTCCCTAGTCCAATGGCAAATATTCAGTGTCACATCCCGTACGTTCGATGCACATAAATGCAACTTGCCTTAAAGGAGAAAGAATACGGATGTTTTCAGTTTGAAGCCCTTTTGAGGCACCAAACTCATCAATGTTTCATTTTTGTGCCTCCAAAACTACTTTTGTGCCTCCAAAATAATGTTGCTAAAGCTGAGGGCGCCTTTGTTCGCATCGAACGCACGAAACTAACGAAATTTAATATTTGCTTGATTGTTGTTGACTCGTTTCGTTCGTTCGTTGCGAACAAGTAGCTTTAGGGACATTCTATTGAGTATAAGTAAACGCTCTTGAAACCTTCACCATAATTTGACGATTTCGGCTCCTTAAAACGACTTGAAACTAGCAACAACCAGAAAACACCCAAACATTTTTCATGATTAATCTACCGCTCAAAAATCAAAGTACAAAGACAAAAAAGACTGATTAAGACGACTGCGGCAAGAAAGCGAAGCAACAGAATGTAAAATCCGGTTTAAGAATCATTCTGAACGTTACCAACGTAGCAAAAATCAGAATTGGATAGTAAAAGTAAACGCGCATTTGTTCGCATGAGGCGAGCCGAACGAATTATAGTGAATATTTGCTCTATTTTAAATGTAATAACACACATACATCCGTACCGGGAGCGGAATCTCTTAAGATGCGACGTTTCTTAAATAAAACAAATATTTCCATTCCTGAACGTAGCACGCATCGGATTTCGCACTCACACCCATAGAAGTTTAGGGCGATGCGCGATGTCCTACACTTTGCTACGTTCCATCTTGATACTTTCACCGCTTAAAATATATCAGTCTAGAGCGCGAGACCGTTTGAAAAATATTTTTGTACTATTAAATCCAAAAGTAGATAAACTTACAGTAAACCAAAAAACAATTCAAAATTTCCTTTAGATGAATCGCGTATTTACTGTAAAACTGGTTGGAATCCTGTGGAAACGTTGATGTTGCAATTATCGTCAGAATTATCCCAATTATTATTGCAGGAAGTGGGGCCGACTGTGGCCGAGCTGGGGTGCGATTTTCCTGAAAGTCTCGGCTACGATAAACCCGAACTTTGGATGGAAGATCCATACAGCGCGTGAGCCCTACGTTTGCTCAGTTGTTAGTAATAGTTTTTTAAACTAATAAAAACCTTTTCGGGGCATGCTTTTTTAAACACTGTACAATCCATTAAGATATCTTTAAAATCTGAAGTGGACAAACGATTTTTCCCCTGCAAAGCGTTCAATGAAGGGATGCAAAAAAATGTGTCTTACCAAGTATAATCCTAGCAAAAACTCTTCGGTCTGCCGTCTACCGGGTGAACCAAGTAAAATACAGTCGAATGATTTAAAAGTCTTGTCTCGTCACTTGACTGCAAATCGGGCGTATAATAATAATAATCACACACGAGCGGTAGCACGAGCCGCGTACCACCAGCCAGCTATCCAGCAAACTGTAAAGTACCGAAAGAACCGAAAGAAGACCCTTTGGTGATGGCAGGCCCGGAGCCTTGGAACGGGGGGCCCGGAAGCTCGGACAAAGCGGTTTCCGGGAAAGCGCCCCTGGTCATTGCACACGAATTCGTCACTTTTCGCTACTGATGCTGCTTCTACAGTGGCGTACGTCTGCCACCTGATTTCTACAGTGTGATTCAATATAAGCATGCGAGCAACCGGTATTTTGTTTTGTATTGATCCACATCCAGTGGATTTTCGTGGAACGGAATTTGAATTTATGCAAAGCAAAAGCCTGTTTTTATGAGTTTTGTCTGGAATAAAGATTCGTTGATAATTCGTCTAACATATCCAAAATACCGTTGGAAATGACACTGAAGCTTGCCGCGCCATTGAAAAAATTTGTATCTCCCAATCTAGTGCAAGTTTCAGCATGAAATTTCCACAGAATATTGCCCAATGGTCGAACTCTATCACCACCAAAATTTTGCTCCAGTGGCAGACGAAACTATTTTTTTTTAGCATCGAAACATACAGTTGAAAGACACGGAATCTTGCCACCCATTTGAAAAAATTGTATCTTCCAAACCAAGACAAGTTTCTGTCAAACATTGACCAGTGCTTGAGATTTCCCACCGCCAATTTTTTCTTCAATCGCAGAAGAAACTATTTTTTAGGAGGATCGAAACGTACGGTTGGAAAAGACAATGAATCTTGCCGACTATTTGAAAAAAAATGTATCTTTCAGACGTTGGCCAAACGTCAAACGTTGGCCAATGCTTGAGCATTCCCACCTCCAAATTTTACTTCAATTGCAAAAGCAAGTAATGTTTTACGAGAATCCAAACATATAGTTGGAAAAGGCACTGAATCTTGCCGTCCATTTGAAAAAAAATTGTATCTTCCAAACTAAGGCAAGTTTCACCATGAAATTTTCGTCAAACGTTGGGCAATACTTGAGCTTTCCCACCACCAAATTTTACTTCAATCGCAAAAGCAAGTAATTTTTTACCAGAATTCAAACATACAGTTGTAAAAGACACTGAACCTTGCCGCCCATTTGAAAAAAAATGTATCTTCCAAACTAAGGCAAGTTTCAACATGAAATTTTCGTCAACCATTTACTAATGTTTGAGCTTTCCCGCCACCAAATTTTACTTCAATCACAGAAGAAACAAATTTTTGACGATAATCGAAACATACAGTTGGAAAAAACACTGAATGTTGTCGACCATTTGAAAAAATTGTATCTTCCAAACTAGGCAAACTAAGGCAAGTTTCAATATGAAATGTTTGTCAAACATTGACCAATTCTTGAGCTTTCCCACTGCCCAATTTTTCTTCAATCGCAGAAGAAACCATTTCTTACGAGGATCGAACAATACGGTTGGAAAAAGCATTGAATATTGCCGTCCATTTGAAAAAAATTGTATCTTCCAAACTAAGGCAAGTTTCACCATAAAATTTTCGTCAAACATTGGCCAATACTTGAGCTTTCCACCAATAAATTTTACTTCAATCGCAGAAGAAACCATTTTTTACGAGGATCGAAACATACGGTTGGAAAAGACACTGAACCTTGCCGCCCATTTAAGAAAAATTGTATCTTCCAAAGCAAGAGGCAAGTTTCAACATGAAATTTTCATCAAACATTGACTAATGCTGGAGCTTTCCCACCGCGCAAAATGTTACTTCAATTGCAGAACAAACCAATGTTTTAGGAGCGTCCAAACAGACAGTTGAAAATAGCACAAAATCCTTGAGTTCGAAGATTAACATTCGACAGTTTCAATTTTTTGTCGACTTTGCGTGTTTTTTCCATAAATTCCAAATGTTTTCAATATTTTAGACATTGTAAACATCGACTTTTTGATTAAAACTCGTTATTGTCATGTTACGCCACTGCAAGGCCAATCAGATTAATTGGCATTAACCGAAAAATTACCCATAACGCAAATGCGCTAATTACAGTGATCAATTCGAAGATAGCGATGTTGATGAACTAATTTCAAAAAGCCCATACAGTGATATTGACCTTATTTGATGGGAAGCGCGCTTTGTTCTATGAGTTTTTTTGCAAATTCACACTGAGGGATGTTGAGGTTGAGCCGCCAGACTGGAAACATACTCCACATTGTGTCCGATATGTTAATTTCCAGTAACCATGACCCGTTTGAGTTCCATTAGATGGTCATTTTATCTACCTTATGAGGCTCAAAATGTTTATTTTTAGATTTCTAAATTGCCCCATTAGAAGCAGGCCGATAACATATAACAGATAAACATAAACTATTCCGGTCCCTGCTCGCTTGCAGTGTAACACGGTAAACACATAATTGTTATATACTTTAGTTTTCTCATCGCATAAGACATAAGATGTTTCGCATTGCTCACGTAGACCATGGACCTGGTTGCCACATAGTCATTCATCCAGGAAAAACGCCAAAATCAAGAAAACTTTCTCAAAACTCTAACTACAAGCAACGCTGAAAAGTTCCATGAAACTAAGTAAAATTACAGCAATCGGCGCTTGAGTTTTAGGAATAAAAAATCGTCGACATTAAGACAGAAGCTAATTTATCCAAAGATGTTAACACAAGAGCCTAAAGAAGAAGGTTTATATACATGCAAATAAAGCCATATAGGTGACAAATGCACTAAATCTAAGCAAAAGCTCAACATGAGCGCAAAAACAACTGGCAGGACTTTCGCAAAAAACGAACCCTTATTAAACCCCCATTAAACTTCCCAATCCTAAACCTGCAAAAAATGTTACCCAAATCACCTTTTTTGCGTTTTTTTTGTGCGAAAATTTCCAAACACGCTCCTTTGGACGCAATTGAGCTAAACCCCGAAAAGTCTTAATCAAACAGTCTTCCCATTGTGTTGTCTGCAAAGTAAATAACAGATGCAACAGACTGAACTTTGCTTTTGAAATTGCAAATCCCCATCGGATGATGTGCATGGTTCAAAGCTCACACGCTCACATCCCAGATCTTCTGAAAGTTCCGTCCAACCTCGACAACATTGTAAATCAATCCACTCATTCACTACGTGTGCAGACTAATCAAGCTGGAGAGAGACAGAAACTTGTTTTCGTTGCGTCTCTTGTCCGCTTTAAAAGCTCAGAGCCCTGTTTTCTTCTGTCACAGTCGATCGACTTCCTCAAGAGTGGTCGCATCGCGAATTTTCCTTTTGCGTTCATTTCTTTGCATTCAATTGACATGTTTTCGATGAAATTGTGTCGCAATCGCAGCTGCCGCGAGTTCCTGAGGGAGGCTCGCCGAACTATCAGCAAAACGTCGACGGACAAGAACAGCGGCGCGATATCGCGGGCTCCAGACCACAAACTCAATGTGGAGAGCGATTCGACTGGAAGTTACAGCCGATGGAAGAAACAAATGCATCACAACAATATTAGGTGAGGGTTGAATAGAACTTGCTGTTCGAGCAACTATTGCTACACCCCTCGTAGCGCATATTAAGGGCGCGCTCCAGCCAATCACCGTTCGGGTTGCGCCTATCAATGCGGCCCATCGTGTTACGAGGGGTGTCCCAACCTTACGGTGTTTGCGGAAGATTTGCCGTTCCTAATTGGTTTTTCATGAGGCAAATTCCACAATCTCTTTAAGTGAAGTGGATAATCTTAATTGCACATTTAAGTGGCATTTACGGTACTTAGATAAAAGGAAATATTCCGGCTGTGTTCAGTTTGGAGCATCACATGCTCCAGTACATTGCGTTCCAAAAATAGACATCCCCTTTCACAAGCTTGACCCTTGCTGACTCTGGCTCTTCTTATGCAAATGAGTCTAAATTCGGTTCAATTGAACAATAAGGCATTTTTTCTAAGCAATTCGTTCTGAACTGGTTACAATGATGGACGCAACCAGCTCCAAACAGTAAGTGTGGTTGATTAACCAGCAAATTAACCGATTGGTTACGGTCCTCAACAACCACAAAAAGATCGTTGAACTGCCCGAAGTGCAGACTAAATTAATGTGGTTGTTTCAGGGCATTGTCGACCATTCAGCAGAGCATGATCAGGCCTGTTCAAAGCAGTGCCCTCGTAACCAAAGAACAGTCAAGGGACTTTATGGCGCTGTTTCCGGATCTAGTCCGGGAGCTGACTGAGGTGGGCAAAAGCCAAGAACTTCCTGATGTCATGCGCCGCTTTGCCAGGGTAAGTCATGCGTTGCCACATTGTTACAATTGTAATTGATGTTTTTGAAAAAACGGTATGTAAGTAACGATTTCTTCCTGCAGGTTCTGCAATACAACACGCCTACTGGCAAGAAAAATCGCGGCTTAATCGTCCTGTCGACCTACAGAATGTTGGAAGATCCGGAAAAACTCACTCCGGAGAATATTCGATTGGCCAGCATTCTGGGATGGTGCGTTGAAATGGTAAGTCGAGTCCCCCACGCTCTCTTACAAGACCCGGTAAACTTTCAAAACACGACAAACTCGATTCTAATTTGTTTCTAATTAAAAGCGGTACAACAGTTTTTAATTTAATCATATCACGATGGCCTGGCGTGAATAAATGTGAGTGGATACGTGTATGATAATTAACAACTATTTTTGCACTGTTGTCTTGGTAACAGTCGCGCGGGATAATTTATTTAGATTATTTTTAATAGTCGGCAATTGAATTTATTTCTTAAGTACCCCTCGTAAAGGGATAGGCTTTGTTTGACTTTCTTGAGGTCCAAAGCCTTTTATGTGTCTTCAAAGATACGCCACTGTAGTTTCAAGTGTGGGATTTATTTGGGTTTTTTAGAGCATCCAAACCTACATTTCGAAAATACTATAATAATATAATATGTAACACCCAAAATTGTGCACGTTCCAACACGAAATTTGTCCAGATGTTCTTGAAGTTTAGAGCTAAATCTGTACCAAATTGCACTCCCAAGCAACCAAAACCCAATTTTTGAATCGCTTGCAAAGTTAACACAAGCGGTAAAGACCGAAGGTACCACTTTCATACTCCTGATTAACTTGTTACAATTTACGAAAAAGTAGAGCAGAACATCATTTGCCGGCCGTTCATACAAAGCATTCATCCTAGTCGCGACTATCCATGCGAAAATGCAATTATTAATTTAAAAAAACAAGTCTTACATAACACTTGGCCACCAACCAAAAACCCTCCAAGTGCTACGTGCTTCAAATCATGCACTAAAGCCCAAAAAACCCCGACTGATCTATTTTAGGATTGCCAACCTCGTTTAATGCAATTGGACGGATTGAAAAACAATTCAAATCCAGTTTTTCGTTTGTTTACCTGTGCGTGCTCTGCGTTATCTCCAGGCATTTTTATTAGCTCGCAGCTTAAGCGATCATAGTTTTATTACTTATATCAAGTCAGCAACTACAATGAATGTAACATGAACACAGTTTGCATTAATGTATATACAGAAAAAAGCTCTTATATGTTGTTTGGATACCAATTAAGCAATGAGAGTAACATCACATTTGCGCATTAATTTGCAGGAAATAACAATAACAGCCCGATTATGGGAATATTTTACAAACACTCAATTTAAACTGTGCAATGGTGTAGATGTGTAGATGGGAAATACATTTGGCAAGCTTTATAACGTGTAACGTATTGCGAATGAGGAACGCATTAATTTTTTTTTTTTAAATCCTGATAGTAATCGCAGTTCGAAACTTTCAGGCTTTATTAAATAACAATTTGTCCAACGAATGCAACGGGAATTTTTTAGAAACACACTGTAGAAATTGTCGATTGAAACGTTACATCAATTCAACATATCCCCGAAAAATCCTTGAAGATGACCGCAACTCGAAACTCGGATTTTATAAAACAGTGTTTTTCCTATCGAATGCAACCATTACCACCTAACGGTCTGCTCTTCAGGGCAAGATTAATTTTCGAAAGAGTGGACCCTGAAGTTTAAGTAGGGTGGGTAACTCAGTGAATTTTTAGAAGTTGGCGCAGTGATACGCAAATCGCTTAACTTAAAACAACGCACCGGCGCAGTAACTCAGTTCTGTTGCTGGGAAAATGTTGATGGCTTTTTTTACTTGTTTTTAGATTTATTTTAAGGGCCATTTATTAATAATATTTTTTTAATTTCTTCAAATTTTCAGAATTTTTCAGTTTTAGCCAAGTTACTATTTCTTCTAAATGCTTATTTTATAAAGTTTCACTTAAAATTGCTTACAAATTTAAGGCTATTTCCGTGAAAAATTATGAAATAAATTTCGAATCCTTCGTCGCTTTATAAAAAGTTTTTAAATCCCTTTACAGCATCGAATTTGGAACAAAAATCAAATAATTTTCTATCAAAAAATTAACAGAATTAGCGAAAGTTTATAACAGATTATTTGGAAATCTCGCCACCTTCATACCTCTGAAGACTGTATGTTTTGTTAAAAAAAATGTGGTTTTTAGTTCTGACAGATTTTTTTTTCGCTTTACTTTCTATTGAAAAACGTTCTATTTTATACAGTTTCACTTATAAATACTGACGATCGCGAGGTATTTTACTCGAAAAGTTACAAGGTAAAAATATACCTTTATAAAAATTTTACAAAAACTTTTTTCAGCGACGAATTCGGGACAAAAACGAAAATAAATTCCTCCCGTTTTCCCCGAAAACCATTAAGGTTTTCTCCAAAACCGATCACAAAACTAAAGGTTTGTAATCGAAAGTTTCTATTAAGCAATTCTTTCTACGCAAAAATATCTAATCAAAAATATTCAGGGATTTTCTGTGAAAAATTATAAGATAAATTTTATTGGAACACTTGCCTCCTTAACCGATTAGCGAAACTTTTTGGGAAACTTTGCAGCTTCGAATTATGGACAAAACCCTAATAATAATTTCTGTGTATTTTTCCAAACATATTTCCCCGGACTGGAAAAGCGAAAAAGTTATAATCATTTATTTGGAAAACTCTTGGAAACTGGGGTTTCTTCACTTTTAGGTCCATATTTCTAAACAACACTGTTTCTAAACAGGATAACCGCGTTTTTCCTAACGTTTTACTGTAAAATACTGGCAAACTGAGTCCTTTATGCAAAAAATTAAGAGATCGATTTTACAAGAAAACTCGTAAATTTTCTTTGGACTCAGTTCTGTTGCTGGGAAAATCTAGATGACTTTTTTTTCGTTGTTTGAACAAAGTAGTAAAACGTTACGCGGAAAAAATGTTAATGACCTTTTTTTAGATGTGAATATTCCAGTCTCGTAAAGCTTTAATAAATCACCTATAACTCATGAACCGATGAGTTATAACTCGGTAACTCAGAGAGCGGCAACGACTCAATAGGGCAACTCAACACAGTGTTACCCAGGCCTAGTTTAAGGAGACGTTGTACGTTATCTAGAAAGTGGCTTAAAAATTCCCTGAAGATGTCAATAATCGGAACTTTTTGGGCTGTATAAAACCGAAACGTTGCTAGCAAATGCATCTGATTCAACCGTTAGAAACCCATGAACATAGTTTTGCAGCTAATCTTCGTTAAACACCATAAAATAAATCAAGAGGCGATAAATGGTCGAACCACATCGAACGATAACATTGCATCAATTGGTTGTTTAAATAATCATCATATCCATTCAGTTATGCAATAAAATGGCTATTTTTGGAAACTTAAGACAGTGGTGGCACCAGTTATTTCTAATTATTTGAATTTGAAAGTAATCAACAGACACTCTAGACTGTTTTCTATGCCATTGTAGGTTCATGCCTATTTCCTCATTCTGGATGATATCATGGATGGTTCCGAGACACGCAGAGGAGCCCTGTGCTGGTTCCGCCAATCAGGCATCGGTCTGACTGCTGTCAACGACGCTGTTATGATCGAAAATGCCGTCTACCTGCTGATCAAAAGGTAACCACTTAAGCACGATCAAAAACATCGAAACAAACCAACCCTCAAACTGATTCAGGCACCTGAAAGACCATCCAATGTACGTGCCCTTGATGGAGCTGTTCCATGAAGGCAATCTCAAGACCACTTTGGGCCAAAGTCTGGACGCGATGTGTCTGGATACGAATGGAAAACCCAAGCTGGATATGTTCACTATGAGCAGGTATGGGAGGAAATACTGCGTTCTTTGTTGAGCTTTACCCTTGAACTTGTGCAATTATGCAACAAATGCGATAAACATTGTTTATAACGGTTTAACTAAGTATAATAATATGGAATTTGGTTCTGACTAGTGATGAGTCGTTCAATTCGAACGGCTCTTTTTATTAGTACACTGAACATACTTTTTTAAAGAGCGTCTCGTTCAATGTGCCGAATCTAATACGGAGCCACTTCTTGTGCTCATAGATCTATCGTATGTTATTTAAAAAAAATTCCTGCCATCTGCAATAACTAAAGAGAAATAAGCAGTTTAAATAAGCAACACGGCAACAAATTGATGAAATGCTACATACGACTTGGCACCAAAACCGCATACCGCCAAAGGAACTGTTGACTGGCGCGATCGCCACAACTGGGAACTTTATTCGTGTTGTTGTGTGAACATTTTTCTCAACTGTTCCAGATATACATCGATTGTCAAATACAAGACTGCCTTCTATAGTTTCCAAATGCCAGTAGCGATAGCGATGTATTTGGCTGGTATGAGTGACGAGGAACAACACAGACAGGCCAAGACGATCCTGATGGAAATGGGGCAGTTTTTCCAGATTCAAGTATGTCGGCTTTATTTTCAGCAGCAATCAAGCAAATTCAAACTTCTGACTTTCCAGGACGATTTCCTGGATTGTTTCGGCGACCCAACCGTAACCGGGAAAGTGGGCACCGATATCCAAGACGGAAAGTGTTCCTGGTTGGCTGTCGTGGCCCTACAACGGGCCAGTCCGGCCCAGCGCAAGATCATGGAAGAGCACTATGGAAGGTAAGCGCATCCTTATTGGCCTGCAAACTCTCCAATCACGCATCCCATTGGTTGCAGGCCCGAACCAGAATCAATTGCGCGAATCAAGAACCTGTATGTGGATTTGTGCCTGCCCAACACCTATGCCATATATGAGGAGGAAAGCTTCAACATTATCAAGACCCACATCCAGCAGATTTCCAAAGGGCTGCGCCACGACTTGTTCTTCAAAATCATGGAGAAGATTTACAAGCGCGAGTGTTAGAAGCTGCTTAAGGAAGAGACACTAGCTTGGGTTACAGCATTTTGTTGCAGGAAAACGTATTAACTTAAGTATATATGAACTAACTAGGGCTTGGCATTTAGTGGGGCTTCCTGTGAGACAGCGCCGTTAGAGCAATACCCCGAGTTTTTAGGTGTTAAGGTTTTTGTCTTAGTTTATATTTTTTATAATTATAAATAAGGTTTAAAGGTTTATGTTGATTTTTTCGCATCAACCGGTTCATCTCCAAGCATTCGTTGACTGCCAAAAATGTTCGTCATTTCACGCATGTGCATGGCCCAAAAAGTTCCAACTTCAAACGAAGGAGAGGTTATGTAGCAATTTGCCTTCACTTGTCTGTCAGACGACGCCAAAAATCTCCATAAAACAAATCCGGTTTTCGGCGTTAAATTTACCGTTCCACGCCCGGAAAATAGCACAAACAACTCACGGACAGTTTTCTGCAACGGAAAATCCCAAGACATCGCGAAGAAAAGCGGAAAAACCTGCGATTTTTTGAAAATTAACCGGTGCGAAATGCGCGGTTCCGCTGCCAAGCAATCCCAACGAAACGACTAACGTTACGCATTGTCCGAACTGCTTACATAGGGCCCTGACATTAACCAACTTAAATCAGAACGTCTGGGATTAGTTCGATTGCATGTTCCACGCAAATCTACACAGTAGGTATACACGGTGTCCCAGAATACGAGCGCAATCTTTCCGATATGGGTAGAACATGCAGATAAAAATTATTGAGATAAATAAAGGAATTTTTCTTGCGGCTTTTTCCTATAGAGATGCAGTGAAACAAGTTTGTTTGTTATTTTGAAAAATGCGAAAATTTGGCAGAATTGCAATAGAAAATCTGCTTAATTTTGAAGTTCTGATCGCTTTTTTCCAAGTTTTCCTACTTTACCGGATTTTTTGCTAATATCTGCCTAAAAATGGAATATTTTGAACTTACCGCGCGTCCGTCGCCAGGCAACAGCAACGAACTCAACATAGCATTCATTAATCATTTCATATAGTGAAAATTCAAAAAAAACTTGTCAAAAATGTTGATTAAGGCGCGGAAGTAAGTGAAAGTTGATTGGTTTCGATGAATGTTAATTGGCTTTCGACCAACGTTTGGCTAGACACCCAGGATTCAAGAATCTACCAGGAAATGATCGATTTCACCTCAAGATGATGGCATGTTCATGAATGGAAAAAACGGTGTGCTCGTTCAAAGAACACAACTGTGAAGGTTCTCCTATTCTATTATTATAATACAGGGTTGCTCATTAGTGCGTCAAAGTGCGATATCTCAGTAAATATGAACTTTACAAGAAAATACGTCCTACGAAAGTTTTTCATGTTTAAAAGGTCCACATTTTAAAATTACTTTCCAATATACGGGGTGTATCATAAACGTGTGGTAGTTACCAACTTTGGTTTTTTAAATGGAACCGCCCCTTTTTTCATTCATTTTCAGATTTGTCGTCAAAATTTAAGTTAAGTTTGTGTCAAACGTTTTACCTGAAAAATTTACGATTTCCGAGTTATTCGTAAAAATGTGAAAGTTTTGACAGCTACTGGGTTCCACAGAAATCGATGCTGTACACTACCCGCTGCGAATTTTGGAAAACAGTTTTCAGCGATTCTAACAGAACATCATGATCTACGCG
>NW_026017111.1:5970261-5995156 GCF_020466585.1 Dendroctonus ponderosae
TAAAATTGAACGGCCAATCTGAAAATAACAAAAAAAAGGGGGGGTTTCATTTAAAAAACCAGAGTTGGTAACTACCACACGTTTATGATGCACCCCGTATATTGGAAAGTAATTTTAAAATGTGGACCTTTTAAACATGAAAAACTTTCGTTGGACGAATTTTCTTGTAAACTTCATATTTACTGAGATATCGCACTAATGAGCAACCCTGTATATAGGGAGACGAGCGATTTTGTTGGCGAAGACCAAAATCGCTCGTGGTCTTCGCCCACCACCTTCGCCAATCTTAATTTTGTTAATTTTAATTATTTATCTTGACCGAACATAAACATGTTATACATGGTTGAAGAGCATATTTAAAGGGAAATTTAAAAATGCAGAAATTCAATATGGCGCCCATAAGAAAAACAAAAGTTGACTTCGGCCTCATTGAACATAGTGCGCCCTAGATTATTTTTTACTTCATTTTCAAATTCACGCTCATTTCTTACCCCCACCCTGAAAATTTCGTTATTGTATCTTTTATAATAAACACGATATAAAGGATTTTATAAAACGCACTTTTTTCTTTTTTTCCCTGTATATCCGTTGCTATTCCGAGTTCAAAGAAGTTGATGACAGATTATTTATAGGCACTTGATTGCGCAACATTTTCCCCATTTGGTCCACCCTGTAACTCTAACGGTTTCCAATATCCCCATGTACATCATTGGACACACTGTATATACAGTGTCGCTGGTAAGTTTTTGGGGCCTTCAGGCCGTGGTAGAATAGAATAGAATAGAAGAACTTTCACAGTTGTGTTCTTTGAGCGAATACAATACAATACGTTACACCTCTGAGGATGTAACTACTACCTCTTAAGCCTGAAGACCTCTCCAGTTTCCAGCAAATGAAGGCAAAACTTTAACTGTTTTAATACGAGTCATATAGTTATCAATAAACCCTGCTTCTTCTATAAACTACAATCAGCTTAATTAATCCAGAGTCGTTGTCCATTGGGCATTGCTTGAGTCTAGACAGGCCTGGAGGCTCACTCCATTCCGTCTCGCGACATACGGAAGCGCGCAAAGTCCTCAAAAACTATATTGTCGTCATCGTCGTTCTCATATCGAGCCCTGGAACATTTCCAATGTACAATCGACTCTACTTTTTCGGTTGGTGCGCGTCTTGCCTCTCAATCGACCTGGTTTTCTTCAGGGCCGCAGTCCGCTCCTTTTCCATTGATCCAGGAGCTGGATGGAGGAGCTTGAAGGGCACATCAGTAACCAGCTCACCGCCAAGAGTGCCACAGTTCAGCTTCACTCTCAACGAGTAGGAAATGACGATACCGATGGCATCAATTGGGCACTTGCCTTCGGGCACCTGCTCTCAATTGTCCGTTAACTACTGGGACATTCACCAAGTGGAAACCTTACCAAGGTGGAACTGGCCAAGTTAACGTCGTCATCGCGTAGACGGCCATCCAAAGCCACCCCACGTCTATCCTTGTTTGAGGACGCCAAAGGCACCAGATAGACCACCTTAGTGAAACTGGCGCCAGGCGTGATGGGGCAGCCTTCGCGCGTCTCCAAACTGGCCACATACTTGGAGAATTGCGCATTTACCATGGTGACCTGGGAACATTCGTCTCCTAAATAGGACAGGGAAAGGTCTCAGTCCAAAGGCTCACCTCGCAATGCTGCACCACGTAGACCTTGATGTTGCGCACCTGCTTGCGGGAGTTGTTGGAGATCATGATGTTGGCACCGATCTTCTCCCCATGGTAGTAGATGTCCTTGTCCAAGGTGACCTCCAAGTTGATCTTACCGCTGGAGAACGTGAAGCCTTTAGAGATGAGCGACGAAGGAAGCCGATTGCCGCTACGCGCTGAAACCCAATCAACAAGAGTTGAACAGTGAGATCACGTGACTATTATGTGATATTGTTCAGAGGTTCGTACAGGTGACTTTTTGGTTCGTAAACGCCGTCAAGAGGACGTGATTTTCGGATCTAATCCCGAAGTTTAATATAAGAAAAATTCCTTAAACATTAAGCTGCGGCAGCAGATCCAAATATGCCTGAAATCAATGAAACCTGATGTTGTGAAGTGCAGTTATAAAGCAAATTTGGGCAGTTCCATTACAAAACTGACGTAAGGAGAATGCGCTCTGATATGTGAGTATTTACGTTTTCCCTTCCCCAGACAATTATTTTAGATTTTTGTAAAATTTTCTGTCTTGTGGGGTTTTCAGTCCTTCCCGTGCCTACCTGGAGGTGCAAATTGCAACTTCTTAATGGCCAGCTGGACGGTGCTTCGCTTATGCCCTTTATCCTCCTCGTTATTTCCCACCCAGCACTTGACGTAATACTCCACTCCCAAGGGCTTACCTTGGTCGTCTTCCCCTGGTTGAAGGGTCACCTGCCAAACTTATACAATTAGGCCCGAGTTGACTTACCCATCCTCAGTGCTTACCGAACAGGGGGCCATGTCGGGAAAGTGGAAAGTAAACGGAAACGCATTGGGCCCCATTTTCTTCACCAGCTTCTCCTGAATGGCACTCAACTCGGCCTCTAATTACAGACAAACCCCCCACTAATCAACCCATTTTAAATCCCAATGCAAATACCTTTGTCCCTCTTAGTGGGTGCAACCTGTGCACTGGTAATGGTCATTTCCTTGCTGAATTTAACGCCCATGACCTCGTCCTCTTCACGCCCATAGCGGTAGACGGTGACCACTGCGCAGAAAACGCGCCGCCCCTACAAAGACCCTTCAAATGCGAAAAAAATACTAAAACCCTAAACGTTTCGCTCACCTGCAGGTAGTCATCCTCAAGCACGACCACGCCATCGATGGGGTCGGTGTGGTCGAGGTGGTCGATGAAATCGCGCTTACCTAGATAGACTGTGATCTTACCATTGGGTGTGGTTTTCTTGAATACCTTTACTGCAACCACCATTGAAGAGAGAAGGCGTGATGCGGGTGTGCTGGCAAGTGACAAAGACGCCCAAAACTACAGAAGACACTCTTTATATTAGCGATTAGTCTAAACACCATTAAAACGACACATGGAGAACACATTTTCTGGGTGCGCCTTAAAAATCCCATACAGGGTGTATAAAAATTGATCCTATTCAAGCCTACCTGTTCTACTAGTGGCAAGACACTCTGAGGATGGCTTGTGTGACCAAAGTGGCCGTTTGCCTGCTGATTTGAAGTTTTTATGGGGGTTTTGTGGGGTTTCCTAACAGGATTAACTTCTACGTTGTTCACTTAGGTAACAAACTAATTGGATTCGCTGGAAAGACTGTTTGCGCGGGTCTTGAAGGCGACTAAATGGTTCAGGTAAAGCGCATTTAAATGCAATTAGGGTCTTGGTATGCGATATGCTGACGATATTTGTGGCTGAAAGCTTCATCAGAATTCAATTGTCTTCAGTTTCGTTTTTTGGCTTTAATTGATTCTTTTCTGTTTGGGGGGCTGTGGGACTTTTTTCAAGAAATAGTTGCTTCTCCGCTTAGTTTTTCATTCCGCTCTTTCGTCTTAATCCTGATGTTCTTCAGTATTTTTGTTAGTTGCAGGTTTGCTGGTTCTCATTTAGCGAAATTTCTTATTTGCGATGGTTTTCTTCAGCTTTTTTTGGACCGAAATTAACTAAACGTTCAAAAATCATTGACGTCAGAGCTCGTCATATTTGGTCATAATTGGTGACTTTTACGTCTTTTTTACGTGATTATCTAGTTCGGTGCTAGATGGGTATTTTTCGCTTTTCGCAACCGACATGGAGAACTTTCCTCATCCAGCGCGATTACAATTGTTTGTCAATTAAGTGTAATTAGCATCAAATTACCAAAAAATAATTAATACATGCACTTGAAGAACCTTGCAAACAAGCGTTAGAATAGGATTAACAGCGGTTGAAAGCGCAGAGTGCTTATTTATTAATTAAATTAATTCCACAAATATAATTTAATAGTTTTTGAGGAGTAATTTAACGGGCCCGGTAAATGGGCCACGTTGCTGTAACGTGGACAGCGCGACAACACTGGCGCGTGGCCGAGCCGACAGAGCCCTGTAAACATCTGATTACTTTGACAAGGCACGGTGACAGTTGATTATCAGTAATGGCGGAAAGCAGTTGGACAATAACATTTACCTACAGAGAATTCGTAAAAACTACCTTATAGCCCTGCAGGATAGATTGGAGAGACAAAGCCCAAAGGACTTGGCCTGTACATAAGCGACTGGGTGTTATTTTCATACAGCCATAGGCCAGCTGCACACGTTGCATTTAAGTTTCCTCGCATTCTGTAATTAGGATGTTTGTATTTTTGTGATATATCTGCCAGAAGAGTTCGATTCGCGCGAAACAGTGAAAAAAACTGAAAATTTTCCCCACGGGGCCGTTATGGTGAAAAGTGGTTGGGCACTTAACAGATAGCCATGGCGAACTTGAACTTTACAAGGAACATTGGAGGTAGCAGCCTCGGAAGGTCTAGTGTTAGTTTTGGAAGTAACTCTATGTCGGGGCATGTTACCCCAGTGTTCGGTCAGAGACCACCATCCGAGAGAAGAACCATTCCGTCAATGGGGTAAGCGAGCAGGTTTTTCATTCATGCCTCATTGATATAGGTTAGGAGTGAAAACTTCCCAAGGAAGCCCCACTACGTTGCTATTGCCAGGTGCTTAACAGCCATAGTCCACGAATGCTCATGCTTCTTTTCAGGTTCAGTTCACTGATAAGATAGCATTGTAGGTACTTGGTTTTTTTGCGTACCAATGTGAGCGATTTTATCTATCTCTGCGTGTATCTTTAACTATGCCAACTTGGGCCCAAGTCCTAAACATTTTTTATATATTCGATTTTGTTCCTATGCCTCAAAAGGCACAGAATTTTACACAATTTACTAAACCACCAAGCGTTGTCACTCCTGACACACCACTCTTTAGCCTTTCGTCAGATCTTTTTGATGTAAGAACTTTTACTTTGCCCATTTACTAACACCAGCCCAACTACTTAAATTTAACATTTAGGACCGCTCTAAGCCCCGTAAGTTTTGATGGGAAGTGATTGGTCCTCAGCTCTTAAGGCTTGAGGAGGAAAACGGCATTGAACCATTGTCTTGGCGCCTTGGATCCATTGACCTTAACAATCTAGTCGAAATCCTCCATCCCCATTTACTTCACTGCTTGCATCAAGGTTACTTTTGGCTTTTTGAAATCCGACTTTAAATCAGCGATTGCGAAACGCATGAAAGAGTTCTATTCCCACGCAAAAAACCCAAAAACTTGAAGCTCCAGGCTGTTTAGTTAACAATTAAAGTGTACACGCTGATGTTTTTGGTAAAGAGAAAGTTGGACTGTTTTTTTATGAAACCGCTTCAAATGGTTTTAAGAAATGTCCGCATCATTCTGGAAACAGTTAAATCGATAGGTCTTATCAGTTTAGCTTGCTTGGAGATTATTATTGTTAAACAACCCGGAACCTTATCAGAATAACAGCAATGCTTCAACAAGAGAGCTTCAATTGCCTGCAGGTTGTTATTATTTCGTTTGTTTGTGTTTGGGGTTTTTCGACATTCAAAGCGCCATCAGTAACGTAATTTACATTTTAGGAGGCAACAATGTAAACTGCGATTTATGAGCCGGTTTTGCCCTGATAGGATGGAAATTGTTAGAACTGGGAAAACCCCCACTCAACAAGTTCTGGAGATTGGATTGAAAAAGCGTTCAAATAAACCTCAAGCAAAACATCAGAGAGTTGCAAACAATCCAAAAGTTGTAAGACTTTGAAAATAAACTTGGTATAGCTATACCGAGGGCAGCAATAATCTTGAAATTTCAACAGAAAATTAACAAAAGCTAATGCTGCAACTTTGGATTTGAAGTCCAAAGTCGCGATCAAGCCGTGTGGAGTACACTGGATAAAAAACTTAAATCTCTGTATCTAGAACAGATAGAAGCTCAATATTTTAGGCCGAAATAGACAAAACCTTGTAGAATGAATTCCGATAATTTGGATTTTCCAGCGGTGCAGGCTTAAAGAATTTGACACGGGCTGAGGTATAACACTTTAGCCTAAAGCGGACGAAACTATCAGCAATAAAAGGAGATTCGAATTTTGGTGGTCCAGCGCAAATTTAAAAAAATCACCTGTTCAGAATCGCTGCGACTGTGAGGAGAGTTTACATAAAAATATATGACCAACCTGAAGAAAACTACACAATCAATGATGTACATTTCAAATTTTCCAGCAACTTCGGAGGATTTTTGAAACACTGTTTTTGCCCCTCCAAATCGGTCCAAAAATGTGGCATACATTACAAAAGAACGGACAACTCTATATCTAAAGCAGATAGAAGCTTGAAATTTTAGCCCAAATCAGACTAAACTCCACCGAATGAATGCTCAAAATGCGATTTCCCTGCTGCTCATTTTTTAGTACTCATTTTCTTTGCTTTTATGTAAAATTGTGGCACAAGCATTCTAAATTTGTGTTTTCGTTTTGTTGCAGAAACTCGAACCAAATGGGTAACATGAACACGTCCATGAACACCTTGGGTGGTTACAGTTCCTTCAACTCAGTGTTCGGTTCTGGAGATGGCAACACGCCCTCACTACTCGACTTGAGCGAGTTTCCTTCACTGACCAACCGAAATTCGGGAGATGTGCCGCAGCCGAACCCCATGCCTGGGGCTAAGCCCTACGTTGGCATGGTGAAGCAGGTAAATGGTCGGAAGGCGTTGGACAGGGCCCTCCTACTGACCCGTTTTAGTTCCCCTTTCAGCCGACGTCTGAGTCGAGCGAATTCACTATGTCCAGCGAAGACTTTCCAGCGCTTCCCGGCACCCAGAACCGGGCCGAGGGTGCATCACCCGCCGGCAGCCAATCGGATGACAAGGGTGCGCTAGACGGGACGACGAACGATGCGCAAAGCTCCCAATCTGGACTCATTCTACAATCGGGCGGTTCTCTTTCCGATAAGATTGGATCGAAACATGCAGGTAACATGTTTTGATTGTTATGTTTTAAACGCATCTGAGGATGCTTGCAAAGCGTTCGAAAGAAATCAGCTGAGGTGTCTAAACTATTGATGTTGCGCTCTTAGGTGGTATCAGATCGACGCCAGATGGGAGAGTGAGTAACATCCCCTCCAATATGGTGTCGGATCAGTTTGGGGTTGTTGGTTTGCTGGCGTTCCTTCGAGCGGCCGAGTCCGACCCCAACCTGGTCTCACTCGCTCTCGGGCAGGATCTCACCGTATTGGGGCTGAATCTCAATTCTCCCGAGAACCTCTATCCGTCGTTCGGAGGCCCTTGGGCAGACCATCCGTGCCGTCCTCAGGACGTCGACTTCCACGTGCCACCCGAGTACATTATCAATCACGCCATCAGGTAACCACTCTCTTCTCCGCTTGTAGTAAAGGCGAGGCGGTTGGCTCATCCAGTCGATTTCCAGGAATAAACTCTCCCCGATGAAGCTAAACCAGTACAAAGAGGACGTGTTGTTCTTCATGTTCTACACTAGCGTGGGTGATGTACTTCAAGTAGCGGCAGCTGCGGAACTGTAAGTGTTTTCCGGGTCACGATCAAACTGCTCAAAGTGATGGCGGTTTTCTTTTCTCCGCAGGTATTCCCGGGAGTGGCGGTACCATATGGAGGAGAAGGTGTGGATCACTCAAGTCCCAGGCATGGTGTTTCTCGAAAAGACGGCCAGTTATGAAAGAGGCACATACTACTTTTTTGACGTCCAGAGTTGGAGAAAGGCAAGACAACCACACGCACTTTCTGCCACGAGGACTTTAACTGTTTCGTTTTCTGGGTTGTTTTAGGTTGCGAAAGAATTTCACCTGGATTACAGTAAGCTCGAAGCGCGGCCCAACTTGGGCACGTGAACACACTTGGCTGATTCCATGACGCCCGTTTTCCCCGGGCATCCCTGCCGCGTATAAATAAATGAAAAGTGTATACATTATAATAAAACTTGTTAATTTTAAGGCTAATTTTGGTCTGGAGCGCGGCGCGTCGCGCTCCAGGTTCGGATGGGTATTAACAGTTTCAACGGCAAACAACGCACGATGGTTTTACATTGTAAAGATATACATTTTTCATTTCATTTGTATATTAATTTGTACAATATTAATAAATACTTACTGATTTATTTTACATTTGAGTTGAAGGCGTACTCATCTAGATCTCCGATTTTTCTGTGAGCACTGTTTATGTTGTTTAATATAGGAGAACTTTTGATTTTTTTATTTTACTCAATAAGGAGCGGCATTCTGCCTTGCAAGGTTTTTAGGGCGCTTAAAGTTCAGACTTGCACGTGGGAATACATGGACGTAGTTGTGAAAAGTAATATTTTTTCATCAAACTTGTTGGATTGGTAATTTGCGACTAGTTTAAAGGTTTCTAAACATTCTATAATAATGTGGTGGTTAATTAGTGACTGTGATGGTAATCACTAAAAGACGCCTATTTAGGTTTGTGGGTTTTGCGGACAGATGGTGACAAAAATAGTGTTTCATTTTTGCCACCATCTATTGACTGAAAAACCCACAAACCTAAATAGGAGTCTTTTAGTGATTCTATGCTAATGTTAAATGCGAAGATGTACAAGACTACCTGGGAATTGTTCGTATTGCGATTCCTTGAACAATGGGAACTAAAATTAAACATTTTTGGACACTTCAAAATTGACGTCAGCTTTTGGAGGTTAAACGTCGTTTCCATGCCAACGTTGTTTGTATATATTTCTCAAATCGTCTCTCCTTTTCTCTCTTGCCCCTAGGCATAGTGGATGAGCGACAAAGAGCAATTAAGGGTTATCATGGCGTCATGTTGCAGATTGGGGACAGTTTGGCAGTTGCGATTGTCAATGGCATTGATTATTGTTAAATTAAACACCACAAAGTCCTAGCGTTTATGAGTATTTAGTGTTAAAGTGCCAAGAAGTGTTAGACACTTGTGCTGTCCAAAGATGTGCTTGAGAAATAGGAGAATGGACCAAGTCTTGCAAAAATGTAAGTAGGTACTCATTTCATTCACATCTAATCTTTGGGATTCTATTTGTGGCTTCGGGTTTTTTGCAGTAAAGCCCGCGCTTTTAAGCTTTGAAACAAATTCGATCAGGTATAAAATAGGCCTAAAAATCAGTGTTTTGACTTCGTCGTGCAATGACCTTTCATCCACGTACGAAAAACACTGTTGCCAAGATGGGCTTTTCCAATGTGTGGATGAGACTTGGCACAGATGTCTAATATCGGGCGTCCACGGCTTTGTCCCATAAATTTTAACAAATTTACTTGTGCTGATTTAGATCTAAATCGACCATTTCAATATCAGAGTACGGCTTGACCCCCTTTGAGCCTTGTGAAAGTTTAGAAGCGCCATATCTCCTAAAGGGTTGAAAATATCGGATCGGAGTCGTGTGTCAAAAGTGTTCTTTCACTTTTCAGCATTTCTAACCTCTCAACACCCTGACCCTCATTTTTGATGATCTACTCGACATTTTCACGCATATCCCGAAAACGGTTGGTATAATCGAAATATTCAATAGGACGAAAAATCGTACGCTATCTTTCGGTCATAAGGTTTTATTAAAAACTCCTAACCCCTAAAAAGATAGAAGCTAAAAAAGTCTAGCTGTAAGTCCTGAAAACCAATTCGGTAGAGCGTTTCTAGATCTATCTTTTCTTTAAGCGTCAAGCGAAGTTGCCAACGTCCAAAGAGAGGGGCCCACTTTTAGTTAAACCTTTTCTGCCTGGCTGTCTGTATATTTAGACTTTAGTCAAAATGTAGATCATCTTATACCTACTTCGAAAATATGACGCTTTTCACTTGTTTTTTTTTTTCAGTAAATAACTGAACATTTGTCATTATTAAAGTCTGTGAAGATTTAACAAACCACTTGATAGATTTGAGGCAAACTCACCTACTAAAAATTATTCAAAAAACCAGCAAAAAATCTAGATAAAGTATCAAACAGAAAAGAAAAAACACTATTAACACATCCGAATTATATTAATTTATTATAATTTCCATAAAATAATAACATTTACAATTATTATTCAGGTTACAGATTCTCCTATAACATAATACACCCTCTGTATGTATAATATAAGCTCATCAATTTAGTCATAAGGTAAAGCGTAGGTATGACTAAGAAACCTCGAGGCATTACTCAATTGAGTACAGATCGAAATGTATTTGTTGTACAGTTGCAGTATCTGATATGATAGGCAAGGGAAACGCTGAGGAAAGTAGAGACGATTTGTATCACATTTGGAAAATTTGAGAGGTCACAGCCAAGAGGCGCCTGAAAGGGCCCGTATCTAATCCGCCCTCTTGGCTTACGCTTAATGACACCGAGAAAAACACCAAGCCTGTGAGTGCAAAACACAGGACGACGACAGATATTTTTAGTTAACATCGAATACACTTAGAAAATGTCCATACGTTTATCATAAAACCGAAGCCACTAGTAATTTACACCTATCTAGACCTACAACCTTAAGTTAACACTCATAACAAAGAGGAAAAATCAGTTTGGTTGATTTCTAGCCAATAAATTAAAGGCTCTGTTTTCTCCAGTGGTGCAACCAGTCCTTGTCCAATTCAACGCACATTTACTGCCAATGACTAGTTGCCACGGCAACAGTTTGGGACAGAGCCGTTTGCACCACCACGGATAGCTAAATAATTAAAAACAGCTAAAGCAATTCCTAATGTGATAGTGTCCCTTAGTCTTGACTCCTCACTAAACTAGAAAAATTACCCTTCTAGATTCAGCCTTATGCTCTAAGACCAGTGAGTGTAGTACAAGGGCAAACCCCTAATTTATATCGAGATACAAAAACTAGTTTGTGCCGAGAAACCATGTTGTATTGTATACAAACCGAACAGAATGTTGAAGCGACCACGGAAGTGATAGTCAAATTTGCACATTTAAATTCCAAATGACACTATGTTACAATGTAGGTATACATATGAGATTAACATTCACTTACGGTTATCTATTTATTTTATTTTTTGATAATAACATTCTATGTTACATTGACGGTCATTTGCATTCTAACCAGCTAAAAACCAAAGCGTGCGCTGCTCTCAGGACTTAGTTGACTTGACTGACAGAGTGTCCCGACCCAGCGTGATCGATCCTGGTAGCAAACGATTTCTATGGCAATCACTATACGAATGCTTTTTTTCTTACGACGGCTCTTTTTCTTGCTTGCGACCAGCATTGTTACGGTGTCTAATCAACAGAAGCAATTTGGGTAATTGGGCCACTCTGTACACTCATGTTTGAAGCCCCTATAGGTCTAGACAAGCGCGCAAGCTCTCACCTTGTTTTGCCGAATAATATGACAACGCTATCGAAATCATTTATTCGATTAACTAGCAAAATCCACACTTAAGGAAAAATCGTAACACTAATGGGATTTTCTCCCATAAAAAAACAGATCTGAGCAATAAAACTCTTGAGCAACCAAAAACAACGCAAATAAATAAATACGCCTACTATATTGGGTGGGCGCGTACTGGAAGCATTAGATCAATTTTAGCAACAGCATCCAGCTCAATGCGCCCAGTTTAACCTATGAGAAAGTGTATGCACGCAAGATAAACCACTTCATTCACTCACTTGCACTCTCATAAATAATAAATACTTTGGTCCGACCAGCGGGAGCCTCTCAGAATGGATTTTTACAAAAGACAATCAACAAAGCGCAGTTACGTCCGAACTAGTCAGAGGGGCGTGTTGAAAAATCCCACTTCGGATAGTTGATATGTCGAGCCCTTCCGACCAATCCGGAGCGCTAATCTTTGCTGATATTATTTACACAAAAATCTTGACTAGCTTAAAACCATCGCGTTGCGGAAGAAGTGGAATGAGCCCTATTAAAATCCGAATTTTGATTGATCGGACACAATGTCCACATGTTATGTACAAGAATTTCGATTAGAAGCTCATTCGACTGTTTTTAGAGCAATTTTTTTCCCGACCAATCAACACACACAACCATTCAGGGATATGTTGTCGCCGCAAAAACAACAACGCAACGATAACGAAAAACGAACAAATGAATAAGGGCGAGAGGGCCGCCTCCAACGGGCGTCCTTACTACGATTGCCAAGCGTCGGTCGCCCTTCATCGTATATCTCGCATGTTTTGCTTTGAGCCAAAGATTTTGAGCATTTGGTCCTCGTAGTCGGTGATGTTGCGCTTCATGATCTCCATGCAGGGGCCCAACAGACGCTCAAACGCTTCTACGTCCAAAACTGAAACAAAACAATTGCTTCTTTAGGCTTGAAGCCGAGCAGTCAACAAAATGTTCTCGAATTAATTCCGAAGAAACCCATCGATGGATTTTGCTCAGATTTACACGGCAACATTGGTTTGTTTAAAAGTTGCGTCGTCTGGTTATGGAGAATTCAGGCCTTGAAGACTGTCGTGCACAAACGGCGTATGGTCAAAAAAAGTTCCCAAATGAATCCCAAAAAAAACCCTTGATGGATTTAGCGTATATTCCGACATCAATGAAAGTGAAGCCTTTCTTCAAGGCTTCTGAGGGTAATGTTTTTATATTCAGAATAAATACTCACAGGCCAGCTTGACGTCGCCATCAGCAAAGGCAGAGGCGGCGCGAGGTCTGTGGGTGACCAGGGCCAGTTCCCCAAAGTAGCCACCTTTGGCAATGCGGTTGATTTCGATCTCTTTGCCACTATCGTCCAGCACGCTGATCATCACTTCTCCATTTTCCACAAAATACATCCCGTCAGCCGCGTCACCCTAGCAGACAAAACAAATTGAGCTCTTAGCTATTCAGCTGCAATAAACATGCAGGTTTTACCTGTTTGATAATTCGCTCCCCTTTGCCAAATGTGCGTGGCACCAGCGCATCAGCCAAATTCATCCGCTCGTAGGGCTGTAAAGTCTTTAGCATTGGCACGCTCTCAATGAGAGCCTCGTACATCTTCCTCTTCTTGAAGGCAGACTTCAGCAAAATACGCCTGAAAATATCCAAATCACTTCAGTCCAGCAGGGCGTCCACCATTAGGTAACCTACCTAAAAGTTTGCCGATCCATTGCCCATAAGGAGCCTTCAGTATGGGCCTTAATAGTGGCAGCTCTGGGCATGTTGTAGAGCAACGCCAGCTCTCCAAAGCTGCCTCGATTGTCGTAGGTGTGAATATGAGCGGGTTCCTGTCTTGGATCCGCTTGGACGTACGCGTGGAAGATCCCACTGAAACAATCGAAAAATGCTGAATTTCTCCAATAACCAGCAGGAATTAGCCTGATTGCATGTAATCCAATTGAGGAAGTTAGCGCGAAACATTTGAATCGATTTTAAGAGCCGGCCGAGTGACGTCAAACGAGTTATTTAGCTTCCACCGACGTCACCAGTTTCCTTACACAACCGGAAAACCTTTAATATCGGTCTCACGCAATGGCCCTGCACCCGAATGGCTTTAATTTGTTGCCAAAGTCACCGATTCAAGCAAAAGACATTAACTTGATCCCGAAGATCGTTAAAGGCGGGGATCGGCACCGCTTTCCCGAGGCTCTTGATATCGGTCCACTCTGTATAGTTCGGGTCGCTTCATATATTAATAAACGTCTGACCGGGGCAATAATTGTGAGGCCAACGTTGTTCTGCTAAAATACACGGAAAAATTGCGCTCCGGATTAGTTAACTGGGTTAATAATGGGTCTGGTTGGTTAAACTGGGTTGCATGCGCTCTTTTAAACATTTGAAGTTGAAAACATTTATTTACAAAACTGGTTTCATTCACTTCATAAGTAAATTCGAACGAGAAACCATTGAAGTGCGCTTCAATTTTAACTACTAGGACTCCAGTATATTTTCTGGGAACTTGACAAAACTGATTGACGGAAAATCACAAAAATTCGATCTTCTTCGATTCGATCTGACCTTTTTTTTAAATACTAGTAAAGTTTGGACACCGATTTCTCAGCCAGTTACTGGGAAATGGTCTCTTGAAGGGTGTAGTGCAGATATGGCGCAGTCCAAAAATGACCAAAGTTTCCAAATTTATTCCGAAAAAACGCCTTGATGGAATTAGCCCGAAGTCATACAGCAATTAAACTCAGACTTAAGACCCCAGTTATCGAGAAGTTCTCTGTTGAAGCCTGTAGTGCAGAAACCGCACAAAGGCAGAAAAATTACCAGTCTCCAAATTCATTCCGAACAACTTCTGGATGGATTTAGCCCAAATTTACACAGAGATGAAGTGAAGCGTCCTTTCAAACTTTTGGAATTTATTCCGAATAAACTCCCTGACGGATTTGTCACATAGATTTAGCTCAAATTCACGTAGGTAGCAATTAAAGTTAAAGAGTAAAGCTTCCTTTAGACCCCTTGGTTTCAACCCCTTAACAAATCAACCAAGCGGTTGACAACATTGCCACTGTTGCCAAGTGCAGTTTTTTCTCCCCAATTTCGACGAATCAATTATAAATCGTTTGACAAACAGAAATCGAAACCGGTACCTTACTGGTTTGGTTTGAATGAGAGCAGCTCCAAAGCCTTTGGCAAACAATACGCGCCGGTTACGACATTCGCAGCCTTACAACATGTTTATTTTCATTGAGCGATTGGGTCAGGCTTGCCATAATCATTTATAACCCAAAAAACCGATTACCATCCCGCTTCGTGTTATCATAAATTTGCCGAGTTTATTTTCGCACATGCGGCACATTCAGATGTTTCAAATTAACAGACGATTCCGCCAAAGTGCTTCGAGAACGAATAGCAGAGACAATGTGTTGTCTCTGCGAATAGTGTGTTTTCATCGTTAATTTGTTCAATTCGATATTCTCCCGTTTACCCACTGTAGTTGGGAGGCTATACAGCCATTTAATTGATGTTTAGTAGATGGGGCCACCATGAGGGGTTATCCCCTATCGACTTGTCTGACTCTACAAGCGACCTTTAAATTTATGAAACACTATTTGACGTGAAACCTGTTATTAGCATGCAAATAGCAAGTTAATTAAACCATGCCGTGATTTATCGGGCCCCATGGGGACTAAACTTTTCCCAATTGCAGTTTCCTAGCCCATTCCAGCTCAACATAGCCCCATGCAAATTAAATGAGGAAAATTTTCAGTGACTACAAACCGTCTCCTAGATGGAACTTGAATCGGGTACTGATACAGTTTAATCAACTTATCAGGCCCGATTTGATGGATCGGTAAGGTGCAAAAGCTGTAGAATTCCACATAATGTTAAGCTTCTTAAGCCTCAGTGACGGATGTGAAATTCTCGCGTTTGTTTAATCGCATTTAGTTTTAAAAAAGCCTTGATAAAGAGTCAGAGGTTGACGTAATAAAAGAGGAAACTAAAAAATCTACTAACTTTTACCCGGCGGGAAATTACCGGAAAAAGCTTTTCCACAGTTCCTGTCAGTTTTCCGAGACCAATCAACCTGGCTGAAGTAGTTTTAATGGCTTCGATAGGTTAAATACGAAGGCCAAAGGAACAATGAGGCGCTTCCTCTATTTACCAATGAAAATGTCATCCAGACATCTGGCTGAGTTAATGAAAAATGCCCAGAGGAATACTGAACAGTTGCGGAATTTACAAAAATATTTTGTAGCTAAATTAATTAAGAAAAATCCGGTTGGCAGCAGGACTAAAGTAGAATCCTCTATTCGACAATGAAAACCACATCCAGATATCTGGCTTAGTTAATGAGAAACGGTCTGGGAAACAAGGTTTTTCATATTTTCGATTAAAAAAAGCCCCACTACATACCTACTCATTAAATATAAATTTCACAGAACTCAAGCAGAGCTTCCTCTGAGGTCAGTGAGAGCTCTATTCACAAAGCTGGCGTTGAACACTTACCTTTGAATAACATAGAAATTGTCACCATCGTCACCCTGCTTGATCACCAGCTCATCTTTAGCCACTTTCCTCTCGAACATGGCATCCAGCACCTCATTCATTTGCTCCTTCTCCAGAGAGCGGAAGAGGAGGATGTTCCGGACCGCCTCGGACAAACATTGGCGCTGCTCATCCGACTTGGGGAAAATGGTGCGAGTTCCATCGTCGTCCTCATCCTCCTCTGGATCGTACGTTTCCGCAAAGACGGATTTTCGCCGATTTTGGAAACGTCCGACTGGAGGCTCTGGAACAAGACCCAATAAATCAATGCTGATTGCACCTTTTACCAAATCGATTATCAAAATTATCATTAATGGTGACACCTTGCCTCTTCAAACACAGGGCTATTTTCAGTTTTGAAGGGACTAATATCGGATCAATCGATTTCCAAGTCCAATGCAATATTCATTGAACCAGGCTGACCTGGATGTCGCTGCGAATTATGGGCATTTCCTTAGTGTAACAGACTATTGTCAAAAGTCAGACCAGGCTAGATCTGGTCATCGGTACGGCCAGTGGCCATTTAAACGGCAAACTAGCACAATCACGAGCCTAATGCGAAAGGTGAAAGCGTGTGCTTGATGTGCCAGATTGGGGCAGAGCGAGTAAATGTCGCTGAGAATTGAACGTTGACGCTGATTAATGACTTTTTAATGAAATCACACCAAGTAACTGACCTAATCCAAACAGAATGTTGTGGAACATTAGCGGAAAAGCTTGGACAAGGTCGAGGCTGGAAAAGTGTTAAATCGTGAATTTTGTAGCCTGATTTGATGTCCGCTTGATTACGATTGAGACATGTTGTGTTATCTGGATGAGTGACGTTCTATTGAAGACTTTAACGCAGAATTATGCAGTCATTTCGAAGAGGCCGCTTAATGGATTTGGCTGAAATTCGCATAGCTACTAAAGTGAAGCTTCTCTTCAAGACTAATGTACGGCGCAAGTTGATATCTCCTCTCGTTATGAAGAAATGGGACTTTGAAGACTAGAGGGCAGAAGCCAAAAATGTGCAGTTTTCGAATTCATTCCGAAGCAACCCATTGATGGATTTAACCCAAAATGACTTACTAATGGAAGAACATATTTATCCATTGGCCCGCAAAACCCTCATCCATACATCTCGCAGGTTAAGGAATAATGGTAAAATATTGGCAAGGCTGCAAAAATGAAAATTCGCGATTTTTTGTGTTCAAACGGCCGGTTTGATAAGGCTAATCATTGCATAAATATAGCAGCTATGTTTAAACGAGTAAACAGGGCGACCGGGTGCCAAAAACTGACACAGATACAAATTGCATGCGAATTAAATCGGGAAATCAGCCTTCAAGGAAACCTCCTGCCAATTTATCCACTTTACAGTGGGCTGGGCAGGTTTGTTTAGTCTAAAGCCTGCAGCATAACCACTTACAATTAGTAGAAAAATTACACACTTTTAACTGAACGTAAAATCAACCTGACAAAACAAATGTTGAGGAAACAACCAATTGAAGCGCAGCCTTAACAACAGCTTAAACTTCTACAGAGTGTTGGCAAATAGGCGTAATTAAACGAACGGAAAAACTATCTACTTGTCAAAAGAACCAACAAAAAATCAAACCTTATGCCTTACCTTCTTCCTTGGACAGGGTGGACTCGTCTGGAGAGAGGGTTTCTGAGGGTCCGGCGCCCTCATAGAGCTGAGCACTAGCCCGGGCTTCTCTCAGCCGATTAAAGTATTCGGATGCATAGCAAACCACATCCCCAGGCTGCTCTAACAGGTAGCTGATGGTAAACTCCAGAAGAACCTCCCTGAGTTCGTCGGGCACTTGAACCCGGGCTCCCACACTGCCACCTCGGTTCATATTCCCTTCTTTTCTCGTAATTTTGAATGCGTTTGATTGCCCGGGGCTCGAAACAACTGACGTTTACTGACGGGGGGCGCAGGCAGTGTCACTCGATCACTGCCATATGTGGAGCCCTGGCTGAACGATTTTCTGGCTGTTAAACGTGCGACTCGCTAGCTGAAGGCTAAGAAGCCACCATGGGTATGAAAACCGATGGAAAGTCCAAGCGCTGCAGCAAGTCAGGTTAAGGCCTTATGGGGATTTTCACTCGCAATTTGTCGATTTTCGCGATTGTTTGGACGCGACACACTCACTTCACAGCATTTTTGAGCGTTTCAATAGGCGTTTCTGTACACGGAGACCTTTAAGGCTCGATCAATGATTAATGATCGGCGACCGACCTGACGACTGACAACTAGGTGACAGTACAGGTGGAAATGCCTTGAGCGCCGCGTTGCCGAGTGGTGCCCGAGACAGGAGCATATAAAGAAATCATCCGGAACTATTGGCAGATTTTCGCAGTTTTTCCTTAACTCACTAAAGCTAGTGGGTAAGGGCTTGCAAACCAGCCTGATGATTATCTGGAAAAAAAGCAGACAAAAGTAAATGTTGGCAATCGGAGAGCTTTGATGTGAAGGTGGTTTAGCTCATTGGATCATTGGCCCTGCTTGGCAACAACGACGAGCGAAAAATAGCAGCTCGTTAATGGCACTATATACAGGGTGATCAACCAACCAACATTGTTGCCAATCAAACAGAATTTTATTGTAGAATAACTCGATTTATACGCTTTATTTCACCATCGAATGCCGAATGGCTCGATTAGCAAGAGTTAATATAAATCAATGACAGATTTAAATGTCAATGGCGTCAGACAGTTGTCAAACCCGTTCTCCTTTGAAAGTTTTTTTGGGGCTTTCTCATGGAAATAATTGGCGAAATAGGGTGTTTATAGCGCTATCTAAGTCTCAATGAGTTTTGAGTTCGGGACGTGTGTGAGTGAATACTTACTTTCAATAAGACCTGCCAAAACCATGGCAAAAACTTGCGGGGTAAGTTTCATAAGCAAATTTGCAAAAAAATAGCGGGAAAATACTATTATGCATAGATTGCATAATAGAGAGGCATGAAAAGTCAATTTCCTCCAAAAAAATCGTTAAACTTTAGTTACATCTGTGATTTTAACCCCGTGCGAAGCATTTGAAGTCGCATTTGACACACCTTGTTTCTAAAGCTGATTTCTTGATAATCAGGCTATATATTGAAATGGTACCTTTAACAGTGCCTAAAGAAAACTTCGTTTTCCAATTGCTATCAATATGGTTCAATTACATTTAGGACTAGCTGTCCTAGATGGATATTCATCTGCCTACTGTATGGACGACTCTGTATATCTGACAGTTTTGCAAAATTGCCAAAAAAGTACCGAAGGCCTTTGATTTTATCCACTTCGGTACTACACAGGCGGTTTTAGTTATTAATTGCATAAAAATTGAGTCCAGTCCTGTACTAAAACCAGCTGTTTTCTTGATAAAACGGTGTACATTTCATACAAATCGGCAACGTGGGTTTTAGTGAGTATACGGGAAACAAAGTTCTGTTCCTGAATTTGTATTCAAAACTCACTTTATGGCTCTTAAACTGAATCTAATAGTGGCTGCCAGTGAAAACTGGGGAATTGGCAAAAATGGCACGCTTCCCTGGAAGCTTAAGTAAGTACTTGGGAAGACTGAGCAGATATACAAAACTTCAACGTATATTTCATCAATATACAGGGTGTTCCATCAGCACATGATCAGAAGGATTCTTTGGCTCAAAATAAGGCGATCTGCCTGATTTTTATTAAAGAAAACTGTCCAGTTTTCTGCCATTGACAGTCAAAGTTAAAAACAGAAATAATTGTTTTGTGCAAAAACTATGAATGCTACAAGATTTTTAAAAAGCCCAAAATGATAAAAAATTACTAGTGCATCAACTCAAAAAATCAGTTGATTCCAGCCACTACATAAAAAGTTCTGGTAGTTTTTGCACCGAGACACTCCATAATTCCTCACTTTCCCAAAACGGATGAACTCGGTTCATCATCAATGAGTCATTTAAATTAATTCCATCATTCTCCCGATATTTCAGAAAGCAGAATTTTTTGAACTGACCATCAATAGCAGAAGTCAGAAATTTTTTCTTAATGATAGTTAGATCGGATGGTCTTTTTTGAGCCAAAGAACGTCACAGTACTATTTTGATCAAACACTTACATCTTTCCGATTGGACACTGACGCGAAAAACGTAGGCGATTCATTTACTTCCCGATTTGGTGGCATTTTTTTACGTCGAGTTCTACACATGCCAATGAAAAAACATGTAAATACCCGGAAAATTTCCCCTAAAAATGGTCAATTTTAGAAAGGAAATGGCCTTCTTTCGGACAATGACCTCAGCAACTGAAGACAAAAGCAAGAAAAACGTTGTAATAATGGGCAGGAGAACTTGGGAAAGTATCCCAGCTCAATTCAAACCGCTGCCTAATAGAATTAACTTCGTGCTGAGTCGATCTGGCTTAAACTTGGATCAGTACAGCAATACTCAGAGTTTTACTAGCTTCCGAGAGGCTCTGGATAAGCTGGAAGAGAGCGCCTTTAGGCAACTGTACGAAAACGTGTGGATTATTGGAGGATCCAGCTTGTATAACGTGAGTTAACATGCACCTGCAAATGCCATGTAAAGACCCTTAGTTCGTCCACAGGAAACCTTCAGATCGCCCCATTTCCATAGATTGTATTTGACAAAAATTCACAAGGAGTTTGATTGCGACACTTTCCTACCTGCATTACCTGGCAATCTGAAGGAGATTAGGTAAGAAACAGATACAACGAAGTAAAAATCTGAAGAACTTCTCCTTGCAGTGATCCAGCAGTGACTGAAGATATTCAAGAAGAGAATGACATTGAATACACATTCCAAGTGTTTGAAGTAACTAATTAAGCAATAAATCGACGACTTCTAACCAAAATTAAAACAATATATTGATATGTCGATTGTAAATAATTAAAATATATAATTACATTGACTAACATAAATTAGTTGTATCACACAAATAAGACCGCGCTTTATCGTTCACTAATTTATCACGTAGTTTTATTGGGACTTTTGCATTATTACCGTCGAATCTTCAAAATACAACACCATTTTAAACTATATTTGTATCAAAGTGTTTTTAAGTGATTACAGTTTAAATAGAATTAGAATTTCTTCTTTGGCTACTTAATTAAAAATAAAGGATTTTTTAAATGAAACGTTAATCTATCGTTTTACAGACATTTCCGTAAAAGGAATGTTACAATTTTTGTTAACACTATATACTAGGCGGATCACCAATGAGACCCTCCTAACTGGAAGTTGCCATTGTGAACAAACCACCCAGTATATTTTAATTACTTGCCTGTTTACACATAACATCGGTCAATTTTAGTGGGTCCATATATCTTCAAACGTAACAAATCTAGACACTAATCAGGAGTTTTGATTAGCTTACAAATTCTTAAATAGAAAGGTTCTGATCTTCAAATATATCTTGGAACTCAAATGAATTCGGTTGCTTGATGCACATTTGGAAATCGTGATAACGAAAGTATTGCTTAAAGCCTACATAGCTTGTCACAAATTCAAATTGTCGTCTCATCCTAATTAGTTTGACTACCTGGCTGGCTTAGCGTTACAAGGCTCTGGTTAGGGCTTCTTGTGCGGATTGGGGCAACTGATGCTTTTTCGTGTTGATGCTGATTTGTCGATCGCCAATATTGGCGGCCTGATTCGACCAATCGCCCGTTTGTACGGTGGTCCGGTAGAATTTCGATGTGGTCTTGTTGAAGATCGGCAGAAGCTCGTTGGCCTCATTGGACAAAGCCTTTTACACAAACCTCGGTAAATCGGCAGGAATTTTTTTATTTTTTAGCTAAGTACCTTCATGTAGATGACGGTATCGGTGCCGTAGCCTTCGCAGGAGAGCAACACCAAGTCGCCGTGGAAATATCGGGCATATAGACGGGAAATGGGCAACCCGTATCCATATCCAGCCAATGGGACCGTATGAGCGTCCGATTTGCTCGGTTGGGGCGCCGTTGAGTACATGTACTTAAACAGATGGTCTGTAGTGGAGCGCCGAATACCCCCACCTAGGTCAGACATCTGCAAACAGACACAAACATTCAGTTCTACTCGCTAGTTTCTTTTTCAGTTATTTTAAGAAAAACCGCCCAAACAAGTCTGGAGAACCAACGCGCAAGTACCTACATGGTTACGCGTGCAATTCTGCAAATGTTCACGTGTAAAAAACCGTTTGCAGACTTCCATCAGCTTTCGTTTAGGAAATATGCGTGTTCTCAATTTAACCTAACACTTGAACACTTTATAACACGTATAAAGCACCACTTTAAGGACAAAGTCCCCGTCATATTGAACAAGCATTCTGCTTGAAAACAGCACTTTCACTCTCACCTTCAAGCAGATGTCCTCTTTTCCCTTGGAAACGGCGACTGTGATTGGTGGAAACTCGTTGCTGGAGTTGTGATACTCCATAACGGCTCGCATTGAGTTCTTGAACAGTTCGAAGAGCATGTGATAGAGATGCGATGGCACGTAGACAATATTGATGTATTCCTCCTTTTGCAGGTCTGGAAACCGAACAGTCGGGTCAGTGATGGAAAACTGTAAGGGAGAAAATTACCATTGTGTTGGCCCTGATTGATGATCAAATCGGGCGAAGCCAAGTAGTACTGGTCGCATAGGAAGCGGGCATTTTCGTATGCGTCTTTAATTACGCTCACCACGTCGCATTGAGTGTCGATGCATCCAATGTATTTGCTTCGATTTGGGCCTGGGGCGTTTTCGAGCTGGCCCCCAAAAATCAACGCTGAAAATAAATTTACTGTTTTACCGTTAGAGAGATTCGGACACACTTTGCTACATCTAGAACTCGTTAAACTGTAAGTAGATGGCTCAAACAAAACATTGAGAATTGAGTCATCTAATTACTGAAATGGAAAATAATGAGCTAAAACCCCGCTTAGGAACTTACTGTGTTGATTAATGAGCATCCTGATGGAGATTCTGGACATATAGAACCGATCTAGAAAGTACTGAATGCTGTGCTCAGTGTGACAGTCCACGTCGTGGGATTCCTTCAGCTCCAGAACGCCCTGAGCCATCGTTTCCACAACGTCTGAGTGCCGATTTCTGATCTTCACCAGCTCGTTGCAGAAGTGCTCCATTGTGCCCGGCGTCGGATCCTTCTTCTCGAACTCCAGGATTTCCTGAAAACTCCTCATGTACCTGAAAATCCAGATTTAGATGCAAACTACCATTTCAATTTGGACGGGAAACTCACCAATCGTTGACGGCAATCACCGAGGGCATTCTTAGAAGGTTTTCGGGAAGGAGTGCAATTTCCTTCATGATGTTTGCGAGACGGACTGGCAGCTCTTTTCTCAGGAAAATGAACGACTTCTCTTCAGATGCGTTCAGGCCTGGAAAAACCAGCCTTGGATGAAGCCTTTGATTTCAACGGTTAGTTTTCGATTACGTTAAACTTGGATTGGCAACGCATTTAGCGGGCCTTGCCCATGAAACGTCGGTTGCATTAATAATAGACAACCGGGCTGTATCCTGGATGGCAACTTTTCCGCAAATTTCTGTATTTCATAATGAATTATTTCACATGGGACTGTCCTAGACAACAGTTAAAACCCCAAAGTTTTCTGGCTAATTTCCTGTATCATTTTACATAGGTAGTAGACTTTGATTTATTCCCTCATGAATCCCTTTATGATGTTCATGAAAATCTAACACATAAACCGAGTAAACAACAACAACAGCAGCGTGATTAATAATAAATTAACATTGCAGTTACGCTTCCTTTGGATGACGCAACTGAAAACATATTTGTTCCATGTATTTATTTTCTTTTGTAGATGAACATGCTTGGATGTTTTGCAACGCCTGACTATATTGCAGGCTGGGGACAGTGGAATTTTGAGAAAATGCCCAGTACGAAACCCATCAGAAGTGCCTAAATAAACAATCATTGAAATCCGTCCTTGGAATCACAGACAACTTTGTTGTTTATGTACATGTTTATTAAGAGCGATGATAACAAGATTAACATCGATAAACGTTCGAGCTGCGTTGAATATTTACCGATTGCACAACGATGTCGTACCTACATATATGTTAGTCAAGCAGCTCAGGACCATCATAAAAAGTTCACACCTAAAGTGATTAAATTAAAATGTGCATTTGCCTGGCAACGTTTCAATGTCATTGCAAAAATCTATCTATGTAATGGACGTGGGAGGTGAATGATGCATGATACCACTGAATCCATCACGTTCATTCAATGAAATCAAGCGCCTATTTATTGCAAGGTTAATATATTATTGATTCGTGCTGATGCCTATATTGTATGTCCGATTGGCCAAGGAATAATGAAAGTTTCAATATGGAACGTATCTAGTCGTATTGATATCTGCGAAACTCTCAATTTATGCAAAAGCAAAGCAAGAAGACGATTTAGGGCGGCAATTATCTTAGAGAACCCGAACAAAGTTAATCGAGTACGTGCAAAAACTGGGTCTTTGCAATCTAAAACAATAAAGCACGAAAACAAAAGTTTAAACAGAAAATTTTTAACGCAGTTGAAAGAAAAACTGTATTCTCAAATGGGATAATGCAAGACCAAGCACGATTCTTTGTAAATTTAAGGAAAAGCAGCGCAGTTTGCGACTGATAGAATACTAGAAAAAGGAGATAAAGTCCTATGAAATTTCTTCTGGTGACCCAAGCTTAGCTCATTGTTGGCCTGTTGGGTTTTTCCATTCATAAAAGCAACCGAATTTTCACATTTTTAACTACAGTTGAGTCGGGATATAACGAACTTGAAAATTGAACTAAAACTGGTTTGTTATATCCGGAGTTCGCTATAAGCGAATAATGTTACTAAAACACGTGGTGTATTTTATTCCGTTATTTTTACATAGAGTAGTAGAAGTTAGTAGGTATGACTAAAAAGAACACAAAAAGATAAACAAAATTCAATTTGAAATCTACTTAAAGTCTGTAATTTTTGCTGCAAAAATAGATGTTATTTATGTAGTTCTCAAGATCACAAATCACAAAAGG
>NW_026017111.1:5995206-5997013 GCF_020466585.1 Dendroctonus ponderosae
TCCCAGATATGATTAGGAACTTGGCGTGATTGTAGAAAATTCCGAGTTTCTGACACTTTTTTGTCATTTCAGAAATGGTTGGAACAGCATTAGTGATTACAGTAGAATACGTTTCACCTAAATCGTCATCTTTTTCATTATCGCTTAAAGCTGTAGATGAGGTTACGGAGTCTATAATTTTCTCATCGGTCAACATTTCTCTTGTAAGAATGCCATTATCAATGCTTACATATTCGAAGAAATTGAAATCACTCATATTCTCTTTCTTTATACTTTTCTCACTTTATACTTTTCTAACCATTCGTTAAGTGGAATTTCATCGTCTGGTTCATAATCATTTTCTTTTCTTACAAATCCCCCATGTTTAAAGCAATTTGCAATGTTTTTTCGGCTAACTTTTTGCCAAGCTCTATGAATGAAATTGACTGCATCTAAGAGATTTATAGAAAATGTTGTGTGAATTTAAATCAAGTATTTCATTGAAAAACAATTGACAATCATAAAACCCATAAATATTGTGGAATGTAGTTTAATTTGTAAATATCATTGGAAAAAATATGTAATAAAACAAAAAAAAAGAATGTCCGGATTAAAAATAATTTGAAATGTAAATTGATGGTTTCTTAAATCTATTTTCTCTGTGATCTCCTTCAACTTCAAGATATCTTCTCAACCTTTTTCCAACTTCCTGTAGGGTAACTGTTTTCAACACCTCTCTTGAAATGCACATGTTGGTTATTTTTTTTGTTTTAGGTGTTTTAGGTAGATGTGAAGGAGTTCTATAAACAAATTTCTTTTAGAGAAACAAGATTTTAGATTATAAATAAAGTAGATAAATAAAAATATAAAGGTGTCAAGTCTGGCGGCTTAACCATTCTATTGGTCCATCATTTCCCATCCACCTATCTGCAAAATGGATGTTTTGAAGTATCGCCGTATAATTTGTGCCTTATATGCGGGGTTCCGTCCTGCTGAAACCATCTGTTGGCACGTAGCTGCAGTGAAATATTTTCGAGCAGAAATGGCAATTGGTCACGCAGAAAATTTTAAATAACCTGCGCTATTAAGGATTCCTTCGTAAAACAAAGGTTCAATTTAAATCCCGTTTGTGTGGTTTCTTGGACGGGTCATTTTTTTTTAAATAAAAGTTTATCGCATCCCTAAGGGCTACCTAGGTGTGACAAAATATTGGTATATTTCTGCGAAAAAAGTTGTCGATGATGTCAGTAACGCCATTTCTGAATTTAGTATATTTTTGCTTTTCGCTGAAAGTGTACCTTAGAGCATCACATTTGAGACCCTAGCTTTAGAATTTAATTGTCAATTTTCGTTTTGGCACCGAGAGTGAGGCCAGGGTAAACCACCACCCCAAAGGATGACCTACACCACGAAGCAACTGTCAGAAGGACAGTAAATAAGCTTCGGAGTGAAAGGCCAGGCAGCCACCTCCCCCCAACTTTGCCAGCAGAAGTTGCAGCCATCATCCGAGAAACCAAAGCTAAGAAAGCCCCTGGAAGCGATGGAATCACCAACAAAATGCTGAAGAACCTGCCGAGAAAGGGACTGGTAGGACTATTTTAAGGACTGGTAATTTTCCAAGCATCTGGAAGCACTCGGAAGTCATCATGCTCCCGAAGCCCAAGAAAAACCGGATTTTCCCCCAAAACTACAGGCCGAAAGTAGCCGAAAGGGCTATACTGAGGAGACTTAAAGAGGAAACGAGCGAGCTTGATTTGCTTCCGCCTGAACAGTTTGGATTCCGAGGAAAGCATTCCACGGAACTTCAGCTGCTCAGGATAGTAGAAAG
>NW_026017111.1:5997824-6011385 GCF_020466585.1 Dendroctonus ponderosae
CCTGAAGATCTGGGACCCAGGAAAAAAAGGCCCAGACACCAACTAGCCCAATAGGGCAACAGGTAGCAAACGGCGTAAGCTGTAAGTGTGGTTATGTAGAGTTAGTACTAATCACAGATCACAGCGGTACTCTGTAATCTGTCGTAGCAATTAGCATGCACATAGAAGTAAGGTGTAAATTAATAAGATGCCCATGCTAGCAAGCAGCTAGCATAGAGAGAATGCGATGCTATGGCATACGGATGCCGGAGCTGACAAATTCTTAGAGAGGACTGCAAGTTTTAAAGGATAACTCCCGAAAACTCGTGGTACAAAAAAGGGGGTTTTTTAATTGGTAAGAATCCAACACTACCCAGGGTTCGGAACACTGGGTGTCTTCGCGAAGATTTTTATTCCTCCAGCCGCCGTGCAAACCAAAAGAAAAAACGTTTTGCCACATTAGACCTTGGGCCTCAAGGTTGGATCACCCTGTACTGGAAAAAGGACGAAATAGGAGCTGACAAGCGCGAAAAGGTCCAGGGTGCCTGAGATTAACACATCTCGAAATCTATACCTACGAGCCATTTGACGTTTTCCAACGATTGATTAATAGTCACTGTCAATTATGACAATTAACGATTTGATTTCTTTCAAAGCCCCCTAATCGCACTGGCGCCTTCAACCAGCAATATTTCCTGAAGGGTTGCAAATTCGTAAACAGTGACCGGAACCATTTCTGCGTAAAATCAGTCATAGAATCATAAAGCCACTGCTTTCGTGTACATGGACAGTCAATTTGCGTGTAGGACAATGTCCACACTGAACACACCAACACATACTTACCAAAATCAATAAACTTTTTAATAGACAACGGTGATGGATTGAACTGGGAATAAAAGTCCAACATTTTGGAAATGGTGTGGAAACGAGCGGTAAGCCGCATTTTGAGGCGAACGGACCTACTATTGCACGCAAATAAACAGTAAAATTGACTGATTTAAGCACGACTTTGTGGAAAACAACAACGATCAAAGCATAGTTGCGTTTGCCCTGCGACAATACACTGATTAGTGATTAGTTCTGAACAATTGCGACCTTGCAAAATCCTTTAGGAATCGCCGATCTCGCGAGTCAACGTCAGTTCGGGTTAAAGGTTAAACTTCGCGGGACTGACAACAGTGAACAGGACCGTAACCACAAACACATGTTAAAATTAATACAAGGCACTACTAGGCAGATACAAGGAAGGATATTGCGCCGATTTGCGTGACGTCATGTGGTACTCGCTGCTTTTTTGCCACTACTAACATCATTTGCATTTCCCATCACAACAGGGCGTGTCAAGCGGTTGTGGTGCTATTTTCCTGTTTGATCTATACAGGGTGTCCCGTGAGCACATGATCAAAAGGATACTGCGATATTCTTTGGATCAAAAGAAGACGATCTGACCTAACTTTTATTATCAAAAAATGTCTGGCTCATCTGCTATTGATGGTCAGTTCTTCAAAAAAATTATCTTTTATGAAATATCGAGAGAATGATACGATGTATTTTAGTGAAACTCGCTGTGATTTTTTTCGTATATAAGACTCAGATTTTGATGAAACAATCGAGTTTATCCGTTTTGGACAACTGGCGAATTCTTGAAGGTCGTGGTACAGAAACTACCAGAATTTTTTATTTGGTAGATGAAATCAACTAATTTTTTTGGGTTGATTCACTAATCATTTATTCACAATTTTCTGCTCTTTGTAAAATTTTGTAGCACCATAGGTTTTGCAAAAAAAATATTTCTGTTTTCTTGCCATTTAACAATGTTAGACATTAACGGCAATATGCGCAGCTTAAACGCGTACGCTTTCACGCAAGTTGTCTTTGCGAAACCCTAAAACTTTGACGATGTCGGTCACTTCTTCATTAGAAAAGGTCATTTGAAACGAATTTGTGAGATTGATTGACAATGATTTTATGCCTCGTATCACGATATTTGCAGTTAATGTCTATCATTGTTAAGTGGCAAGGAAACAGAAATATTTTTTTTCGCAAAAACTTTGAATTCTTTGATAAAAAAATATTTTTTAAAATATTCGGAGAATGGTATGATGTATTTTGGTGAAACTCGCTATGAATTTGTTCATATGTAAGATTCATAGTTTAATGTAACAATCGAGTTCAGCGGTTTTGGACAAGTGGTGAATTCTTGAGTGTCGCGGTACAAAAACTATCAGAACTTTTTATTTGGTAGATGAAATCAACTCATTTTTTTTGGTTGATGCACTAATCATTTATTCACTATTTTGTGCTCTTTGTAAAATCTTGTAGCATCACAGTTTTTGCAAAAAATGTATTTCTGTTTTATTGACACTTAACGATGTTAGACATTAACTGCAAATATCGTGATACGAGGCATAAATTAATTATCAACCAATCTCACAAATTCTTTTCGAATGACCTTTTCTACTGAAGACGTGACCGACATGGTCAAAGTATTAGGGTTTTGCGAAGACAACTTGCGTGAAAGCGTACGCGTTTATGCGGCGCATATTTGCCGTTAATGACTAACATTGTTAAGTGGCAAGAAAACAGATTTTACAGAATGCTACAAGACTTTACAAAGAGCACAAAATTGTGAACAAATGATTAGTGCATCAACCCAAAAAAAATAGTTGATTCCATCCGCTAAATAAAAAGTTCTGGTAGTTTTGTGCCACGACACTCAAGAATTCACCACTTGTCCAAAACCGCTGAACTCGATTGTTTCATCAAAATATGAGCCTTACATAAGAACAAATTCACAGCGAGTTTCACCAAAATATATCGTACCATTCTCTCGATGTTTCAAAAAATATTTTATTTGAAGAAAGTTGACCATCAATAGCAGAAAAGCCAGACATTTTTTGTTAATAATTGGTCAGATCGTCTTCTTTTGATCCAAATAATATCGCAGTACCCTTTTAATCATGTGCTTACGGGACACCTTGTATAATTATAGCTTATTTATTCCATATATCCATTATAATTCCATATTTTTTTATAAATCTTCAAAATAATTACAAAATGCTCTACAGTGAAAACTTGAAAAGTTATAAAAAATAATTTATTTTGTAGACTAACAGCAGTAAGAGTTAAAAAAAGTTGTGAGATGTGCAATAAGTATTATATATATATACTATTATTTACCACGGCAAATGTGATTTGTGATGCCACTAATAAAATTGAAATTTTAATACAAATTAAATTACAAGTACATGATATATGTAACTACAATGATGTCTGTAGATGCATTTTAGAATTGAATTAAAAACCGTGATTTTAAATAACAATAAAAAATCACTGCATTACAGTGACATTTTAGACACTTTCGGTTGGCCATGCTGCTCTTGCAGTTTGTGTTGCCCTCACTGCTTATGCCGTGTCAGTCTACTTGTCTATCTACTTCTTCATTTCGCATAGGTAAGTCATTCGTTCTAGTACGAAACGCGGAAATCAGTGTGTTTATTTATTCACATCACTTTAGTAGGTGGTGCCCATAAAAAATCGCCTTGTACCGTCCAGTAAGATCGTAAGCCATTATTCTCTACTTTGATTGTTTTCGATAATTGTTAATCAGGCAGAAGAGGAAATATTGCTCAATGTTTCTACATATGTCATAATTATCCTCTGTGAATACCCTAAATATCAAAGTTCTGAAATGCACCAGATAAACCAAATCTTTGTCGTCTGATAGCACAAACTGCTCGTTGTTATTACTAAATGCTTTAGGGCTCCATCAAACCACAATTCAGGAATTTGTAACAAATTTATTTCAAATTTTATGAGATTTTCAGTACTGCGTAGGTGCGGAGCGATAATGAAGTGCAGTGTAGAAGAACTACTGCTCATTTTGTTACTATAAACCTTAAAAAAAAGAGATTAGGGTGATCCATGTTCATGTTATCGCCGAGTTTTTCTTTTTGAAGCCCCCATAAAATACCGCAGATTCAGTGGAAAAAATGCGGATCGTCCAAAAATTAGCCCAGAAAGGGATATTCTATGCAAAACGTGGCGCTTCCAGGACTATCACTTTCGCAATTAAGGCAATCGTGTCGTTCGAGTCCCCCGAATTTTTAGTTTTTTTTTCGAGAGCGCTTCAAATTAAGCACTCACCGAAAAAAATCCTGGATGGTCCTTAAATAAATCAAAAAACACTTACGAACTTCTTCGCTTTTCCAAAACCACTTATTTATTTACGAAAATGGGATTGTCCGGTGATATTTGCTGCTAAATCGTGCTTTAGGTATCAACAATTCATAACTCCACGTGCAAAATTGTCGCTAAGATGCATAATAATTGTGTTTTACTCGGGACAAAAAAATGCCGTGTGGTTCCGTCTCTAGAAACAGTTCTTCAATAATTGTACTACAACATTATAAATTGTTTGTTTAATGCGGTCCTGGCAATATATGTGATTTGGTTTAATCCGTTTTGTATTTGAATGGATTAAAGCTAAGTAAAAACAATGACGAGTTTACGCTAATGATGGCAAAGACGTGTTTTCTGTGTCATTCCGGTCATTGGATCTTTCGGGAATTCACAGCGGTTTTTGTATTTCTACTCAATTTTCAATTTATGTGACATTTGCAAGCCAAGCTGACGAAGGATAATATGTCTAAAGGTCCGAAACCGGTTCTAGAAGTGTTTGCTTACGACAGTCAATATTTAGAACCTGGTTCCTAATTCCAGTTTCGGGTGAAACGTTTCCTTATCGTTCTTTAAAAAGCCCATTATAATTCTAAACGAAACTAATTCAAATACTTACAACTTATGTGTGACCGTCATGGTTTCCTTTGTTTCTTATGGAAAAGAAGTAAAAAACTACAAAAAAAACGCGCTTCCCCATAAACACTCGAAAAGTTGTTATTACATTTTTGTCTTTCTGTTCACAAAATGTATGTATGTGCAAAATGTTGATATTTCTAAAATATAATATAACTAAGCACCCGATCAAAATAGAACTGCGACAAATATCTCGAACAGTGATTAATGCATCCACTCAAAACAATAGAAGTGATTCCAGCACAAACACATAATTGTTTTGTAGAATTTTTATATAAAAAAGTAAAGCCGCAGTGCCATTTTGACCATCTCCTTATGGGACACCCTATATGTTAGCAATCAATAAATTACCACAAACTCTTGTCCCTGCATGTCAAAAGGTACCGATTATTACCGTACCGTTTACGGCTCATGAACTAACCGTCAGTGCATTTTTGGCGATCTCGCACTGTATATTTCTTTGGACTATTTATTAATTCTTATATTAAAATCGATAAGCTGCTACTACTAATATTAACTGTTCTTCTTTGTTATAGTTACAAAGTGAAAGATGGGGAAAAAGAAAGGTAAGTGCTTGAGAAACACCCAACACACGCTTCACAAAATTTTAAGGGCTATGCAGGGTGTTCGTGTAAGTGGTAGTGCCCAAAATCGTTTTGCAGCGTATAATCTTAAAAAAATTGTCGATGATGAAAAATATTGTGATTTTTTCTTTTACAGTTAGATAATAATTTAATTCGCCTTTAAATAGCGTTCGAAATATCAAAATTTTCCGGTTCGACCACCAATGCGCGAAGTAACATTATCTTAACCGAACCCACGGTAAAATTAATGACGCGCACGAAACATCGAAATAATTTTTTGTCCCCCTAAAGGTTGTTGTTTTGGGTATTCGCTTTTTTCCGAAAATATTTTGATAACATTATATCAAAAATCATAAAATTTGCGTTTTCGGCCAAAATACATCGAAATATTAGCACGGAACAGGTACACACACTTTTTCATCTCACAATCGGCGCTGTCTTCACTTCTTCTGTAGTTTCAGCGGGTTTGCGAGGTTCCGTCGTTTTAAAACTGCATTTGGAAGCTCGCAATCTGCATGTTTCTTAGTTGTGTCGGGAACATTAATTCCTCAATTCCTGCTTGCATCTATTGTAAGGTTGGCAATTTTTGCCCAAATGCTAGACATTAAAAATAAAAAATGAAAAATCAAACGCAGAAAAATTAGTTTTTCGTAGTCCGAGTCCTGAACAGAATGCTAAATACTTCGACGATTCTCAATGAGCGGCAAAGTTATCCAAGTTTAGCCAAATCTGTAAGCAGGAGAGCCTAAACAGACCATGCCGTTTTAATGCCCCCATACTTCATCTGAGTAACATAAATAAGCGCCGATATTCCTAAGACAAGTTTCTCAAACTATGTTCATTTTTTAATGTACGTGATGGACAAAACTTTATTAGCTCCTCATGTACATGCATTGCTTATTAACATTTCTCCTCGACACACTATATATGAACGATTCGTTCTTTTTTTAACACCAGTTATTCTGAATTAGGTGGAAAGAAGAACGAAAATAAACAAACTGGGGGTGGTGACCAGCCAGGGCCTTCATCGGGAGTCAGAGGTGAGACATTTTTACCATAACTTGAAATTTGTGTCATTGGTTACTGTTTGCCTAATCATCAGTCATTTAATAAATTCACTCAGAAATATAAAACACAATAAACTCAATATCTGATTTTCAAAAGTATTCGATTCTAACGAAATCAAGGAAAAGCAAGTAAATATAGGTTTTTCAGATCCCCCACAACGGGACCAGGGCGATGTTCCACCACAACAAGCAGGGTAAATATACCATTCTTTGTGTATTAACTGAACGATTTATAGCAAACGTTTCACTTGCATCGATAATTGACTTTGGGTTTAATTTTAATGTATTTTGTCTTGTAGCGCCGGAAAGGGTAGAGGCCGGCAGCAACCAGCTGAAGCTCAAAGAGCTCCACAGGTATGTAAATGCGTAAACAACTGAGAAAAAAAGACATCTATTTATACTGATTTTTCGTTTTGCAGCAGCCAGGTCCGCCTCAACAACAGCAGCCTCCGCCAGTTCAAGCTCAACCCGGTCGAGGTAAGAGAATAAAGTCGAATTAGTTCCATTATTAGTTAAATTGATTCAAAAATGTCTCCAAAACAATTTTCATATTCAGGATTTGTAATTTGAAATCTTTAGTTCAAATGTCTAGTTTTTGCTTGAATAAAGAGTGCTGCGTTTCAGATCTTAGGGATTGGATTTCAAAAGTTCTGGTTGTTAGTGCACTTAACAGCAATTTCGCTTTGCAGGTGGTTTTCCAATGCAACAACCATCACCAACAGGACGAGGATTTGTAAAAGGTTTGTAATTTTAGCAATTTCCATTTGAGCATAACTGTTACTTACATTAGTTTTATGTGAAGGTATGCCCCCAGGGCTGCAGGGTCAGCAGCCACCTCAATGGGGACCAGCACCAGGAAGAGGTTGGTATCGGTAAGGTTTTTCACCTTTTATTATAATGAATGTGTGTTTGATTTCCTTCAGGTCATCCTCCAGTGCAACTAGCTCAGCAAACTCCTCAAAGAGAACCGTACGCGGGACAGCAACAAGGTATGATTTTGGAATTTCGCACATTTTTCCTAACTTTATAAGTGCATGTTTCTCCGATTTAATTGTATGGCGTTTTTCTTAAGGTGTCCCTCAAATGCAACAAGTTCAACAGCCTCCCGGAGGATTAGCTTGGGGACAGAGGCAAGGTATGCGTCTATGGTTTCAAAAATATATTTTTTTGGAAACTTAATAAATGAGCGTATCCGATTTATTTACATAAAATTTTGTTTCTTAAGGCGGCCCTCCAATGCAACCAGCTCAACAGCCTCCTCAAAGAGGACCAGCAGCGGGACAGCAACAAGGTATAGTTTTATAGTTTCAGGATTTGTAATTTGAAATCTTTAGTTTATATGTCTAGTTTTTGCTTGAATAAAGAGTGCTGCGTTCCAGATCTTAGGTATTGGATTTCAAAAGTTCTGGTTTTTAGTGCACTTAAGAGCAATTTCGCTTTGCAGGTGGTTTTCCAATGCAACAACCATCACCAACAGGACGAGGATTTGCAAAAGGTTTGTAATTTTAGCAATTTCCATTTGAGCATAACTGTTACTTACATTAGTTTTATGTGAAGGTATGCCCCCAGTGCTGCAGGGTCAGCAGCCACCTCAACGGGGACAAGCACCAGGAAGAGGTTGGTATCGGTAGGGTTTTTCACCTTTTATTATAATGAATGTGTGTTTGGTTTCCTTCAGGTCATCCTCCAGTGCAACTAGCTCAGCAAACTCCTCAAAGAGGACCGTACGCGGGACAACAACAAGGTATGATTTTGAAATTTCGCACATTTTTTCTAACTTTACAAGTGCATGCTTTTCCGATTTAATTGTATGGCGTTTTTCTTAAGGTGGCCCTCAAATGCAACAAGTTCAACAGCCTCCCGGAGGAATGGCTTGGGGACAGAGGCAAGGTATGGCTATTCAAAAATATATATTTTCTGCAAACTTACTAAATGAGCGTCTCCGATTTATTTACATAACATTTAATTCCAAATCAAATTCATTCCTGGGTTTCAGTCATTTATTGTCTCTATTTATCAATCAAAATACGTTTCATTTTTTCATGCAAAAAAATTTTGCATGTAAAAATGCATGCCAAGGCTTAAAGCAGCAACAACGCTAGATATAAAAACTGGTGATGGTGGAAAAATACACCGAAACGTATTTTGATTGATAAATAGAGACAATAAATGACTGAAACCCAGGAATGAATTTGATTTGGAATTGAAACACAGTCAGGAAATTATATGCAATAAAAATTTATTTCTTAAGGCGGCCCTCCAATGCAACAACTTCAACAGCCTCCTCAAAGCGGACCAGCAGCGGGACAGCAACAAGGTATAGTTTTGTAGTTTCGCACGTTTTTCCTAACTTCGCAAGTGCATGTTTTTCGGATTTAATTGCATGGCGTTTTTCAAGGTGGCCCTCAAATGCAACAAGTTCAACAGCCTCCTCAAAGAGGACCAGCCGTGGGACAGCAACAAGGTATAGTTTTGTAGATTTGCACGTTTTTCCTAACTTCGCAAGTGCATGATTTTCTTATTTAATTGCATGGCGTGTTTTTCAAGGTGGCCCTCCAATGCAACAAGTTCAACAGCCTCCCCAAAGAGGACCAGCCGCGGGACAGCAGCAAGGTATAGTTTATGTAGTTTCGCACGTTTTTCTTAATTTTACAAGTGTATGTTGTTCTCATTTAATTGCATGGTGTTTTTTTTTAAGGCGGCCCTGCACTGCAACAAGTTCAACAGCCTGGGGGACAGCAACAAAGTATGACTTATAGTTTCACAAGTTCTTTGCTATCTTTACAGGTGAATGTGTTTCCGATTTATTTACATGGTGTTTCCCTTCAGGTGGCTCTCCAATGCAACCAACTCAACAGCCTCCCCAAAGGGGAACCGGGGGACAGCAACAAGGTATACAATAGTAGTTTTACATTTTTTCATGCAATGTGTTTATCTGGAGTTTCTCTTAAAGGTGGTCCTCCAAAGCAGCAACATCAGCAACCACAAGAACAAGGTTTGTGTTTGGATATGAAGAGATGAAGATCCATTTTGCAAACTTGTTTAATCAATTAATTTAATTGAGCTACATGTTTTATTACAGGTAGAGCCCAACAGCAGCCTCAAAGGACCCAACAGCAACAAGGTATGCTCATCTAAATAATTTACGTATTTCGTATGCGTAAACCAGTGGATTTTTTCAAATAGGCCCAGGAGGAGTTCAAGCATCAGCATTGAGGTCGGAAATGGCTGGAATGCAGCTAACCCGAGTCAATAAAGGCGATGAAGAATTAGTGTCAAAACAAAGAAGATTGCCCGGAACCCAAGGACGTGTTATTAAAGTGGAAAGCAACCACTTACAACTGAATTTAGGAAAACTTGAGACTGCATACCATTACGATGTAGCAATTAAGCCGGATAAACCAAAAATGTTTATGCGGCCAATAATGGAGATTTTTAGGCGGAAGTTGTTTCCCAACAGGTAACCGATATTGCGCTTAAACGGCTTATACATTGAAAGCTTTGATTTCGATACAGATACCCAGCGTATGATGGCAAAAAGAATTGGTATACAGCAAGTCCGCTCACAAATAACCTGAACGATATCATCGAGTCAGATATTACAATTAATGAGGACGATGATCGTGCAAAGGTTTTCAAAGTGGAGGTGAAATTTGCGAACAAAGTCGACATGAGGCCGCTGCGCAATTTTCTTACTCAACCAGTTACGCCGCAAGAGGCTATCCAAGTGGTTGACATTGTGTTGAGAATGGCACCGGTCCAAACGTGCATTCCGGTCGGTAAATCTTTCTTCGTGAAACCGACTAATACCATTATCGAACTGGGCGAGGGTAAGCTACAGTTTATGCTAAATTTAGAAATAATTAATTATTCATTTCTCGAATGCGCTAATTCTACTGCATATTTTCCAGGCATGGAAATGTATCATGGCTTCTTTCAATCAGCAATTAGAGGTTGGAAGCCATTCTTGAACGTGGACGTGGCCCACAAAGCTTTTCCCAAGAGCCTCAATGTGATCGATTCATTCGTCGAAGTTCTATCGACGTTCCGATACAAATTCGTGCCCGAAAACCTAAGTCGATTGGATCGCATGCAGCAAGAAACCTTAACCAAATTCGTAAAGAGTTTGAGAGTCTCGTGCATGATACCGAATGCGCCCTCTTCCCGTAAAAATTACAAAGTGAACGGATTGGAAGGGTCCTCACGCAATAGCGTCTTTAAATTTAATAATGTACAAATGAGTGTTGAGGAATATTTTCTCAAAACGAAGAACTACCGGTTGAAGTACCCACAGTATCCCACTCTGTGGGTTGGCAATCCCCAAAGAGCCGACAAAATTCTACTGCCCATCGAACTATGTACGATCATCGAAGGTCAAGCTGTACAGAGGAAAATGACGGAGGAACAAACCCGAAATATGATCAAGTAAGTAATAATAAATAACTTGAATAAGATTTGAAATTGATGTTTTTCTTATTGTTCCATTGCAGACAGTCGGCCACTAATACGACACTTCGCAAAAGCAAAATTATGGATGGAATCAAGCGCTCTAATTTCAATCAGTCGCCAACTGTAAAAGAATTTGGCTTTTCTGTTGGCGACCAATTCCTACAATTGGACGCTAGAGTGTTGCAACCACCCGAACTGAAATACAAGTCGAGTGTGTGCAAAGTGAGCAAGGGCGTGTGGCGATCCAACACGTTCTTAAATCCCGCAACGATCAATAGCTGGACGTTCGTTTGTGCTAACCGTTACCCGCCAAAACCCGATGAGTACAGCAGAATGGTTTCGATGGTAAGTCAATTATACGTGGATCACGTAGATCACCCCCTTATTGATTTATTTCGATTTCAGTTTGAGAGTTCAGCCAGAGACGTGGGAATGGTGTTCGCCTCCAAAGCTACTATGCCTTTCGTCAATGTGCAGGGTCGTCAGACCTACATGGACGCGTTGCAATTGTTCAAATCGATTAAGGGCAAATACGATGTGGTTTTCGTGATTGTACCGGACAATGGTCCGCAGTATTCCTATGTGAAAAAAGCGGCCGAAATTGCCGTGGGTTGTCTAACTCAGTGCATCAAAATCGGAACCGTTAGCAAACGATTGAATCCCCAAACCACCGCTAACATTCTTCTAAAGGTCAACAGCAAGATGAATGGTGTGAATCACTCCATTTCTATTACGCCACCGATTATGAGGAGGCCGGTGATGATTATGGGCGCGGACGTGACCCATCCCGGGCCGGACGCCCTACATATACCAAGTGTTGCGGCTGTGACCGCTTCTCATGATCCGAAAGCGTTCCAGTACAACATTTGCTGGCGGCTGCAAAATCCCCAAGTCGAAATCATTGCCGACCTGGAAAGCATCACCGAAGAACATCTGCGCTTCTTTTATGAGAAGACACGCCACAAACCGGAAGCGATCATCTTCTTCAGAGACGGTGTCTCCGAGGGACAATTCGAGCAAGTGAGACGAGCAGAGATCATGGCGATTCGGTCAGCTTGCAAGAAAATGCAGGGCCAAGATTATGAGCCAAAAATCACATTCCTTGTTGTGCAGAAGCGCCACCACACCAGGCTGTTTCCAATGAATCCGAGAGACTCCGAGGATCGAAACCTGAACGTTCCCGCAGGTAAGTTCAATTCATTTTCACTCCTGTGGCGAACCGTAGCACAAGGTTTTTTTGAGCACCCTGTATGATCAGGATGATGAATACAGGGTGATTCAAAATTGGCGTAATTTATTAGGTATGTAGGGGCTCACTTAGAGAGTACGAGAAAAATATCGAAAAACATTTTTCCCCAAAATTTCAACAAGATATTAACAGTTGAAGACCTAATTTCAACTTTGCCATTAAGCATTATTTTGAAAAGGTCTCACGTTTGATTGGTAGCCTATTGCAATACTGAAGGATTCGAAAAGAAAAATTACGATCTTTGTTTCAAATTATGAAAAATTTTTATATTAAAAAAGTACTCCTACAATTTTTTTATAAAAAGTCAAAGCGGCAATGATGTTTTTTGTCATTAACAGATAGTGAAAGGTAGATAGCCTTTGTCAATAATGACAATTGTCAAGCCATGTATGTAAGATACACAGGACACTAGAACACATTAAATATCTGACCTTCCGAACACCGGTACAAATTGAGCAGCAGTCAATTAACCGAAAGCTGCTCAAAATATGAGCCCAGACTGCTGGCAAAAGTACACGAAAAGTGATTGGGACACAAACATGTTTGAAGTTAAACGCAACTTCTTGTCTTAGGGAACACTTCTTGTGATTTAACAACTTAATTGTATTTTATTTGATCAATAATATTGATCTGTATTTGATTTCGGATTTCGGTGGCAAGTTAATTAGGCAAACTACCTTGAAACGCATTGTTGCCATCCTTCTGATCAAGTTTTTTGCAAATATCTGCATTTTTAATAAATTAAATTTTTTCACTATTTTTCTTGTACTCCCAAAACACCCCCAGACATCACCTCCAACGGAATGACGCCAATTTTGAATCACCCTGTATAGAGTGTTTCAAAACCGCTGTTTCCATTCAAACATTCGAAAGTTTTGCGAGTGGGACTGTCTCAGAAGCGATATTTTTTTAGCGAACAAAACATTTTTTGGACATGAGCTACTAGTCGAAATGAGTTTGAGATCGAGCAGGTGAAACAATACCTGTTCGTTGACCATTAATAGGGTCTCAAAATTTTTGAGCATTAGAAGTGCATCTTTTAATGTCGAAAAATTAACGGTTTCATTACTTGCCCCACATAAGCCTGTTGATGTTCCAATATTGAAAAACTACAAAAAAGCTGAGTCATACGTTATCGAGTCGAGTCGAGTCCAGTCGAGTCGTACGCTATAACTTTGGTCTCACGACATCAGTGACGAAATTTGACTACCAACATAAAACAATTATGCATGAAACAGGGGCGGATCCATCTTTAAAGTCAGGATGGTGGGGGGGTTATGTAGAAAAAATACAGTCTTCTGTTGTTTATGAAATTAGAAAAATGATCGTCGTTTTGTGCAAGGGTGGCGCAAGATTACTGCAAAATTTCATGTTTTCCGTCCCGTTTTGCATGTTTCTCGGAAGCAAAATGAGCAAGA
>NW_026017111.1:6011435-6017668 GCF_020466585.1 Dendroctonus ponderosae
AGAACGCTCGTTTTTACATCATTCCAGAGGTAACTAAATGGCCTTTATTCGAAGTTTCTCAAGAACCATTCGAGCCACAGAATTCGTTTTGGCATTGTTGGATAGAGAATTGAATGGGGGGCCATGACCCCCATGACCCCCCCCCCTGGATCCGCCCTTGGCATGAAATGTGTGGGATAAGGCGAATTCGTTTGTTGTGTTTTGGGCATTAGAGAACCTCAAGCAATCAGAAAATGCGAAAGAACTTTAGAAAACTACCTAATTTAAAGCGATGTTGATTATTTATGTTCATTTTCAAAATTCAAATCAAAATTATTATAGTTGGCTAAAATTGCAATGCTGCCGAAATCTATCGTAGATTCATGGGAAATTTTATCCTTGTCCATGACTTTTGACGTTGACGCAATATTTGTACTTTTCAAATAAACCATTTATCCATAAATAATAATCAGCAAAAGCGTTGAGATAATTTAATACTGCGAAGAATTTATGGCGGGTATGGCAACAACGCTCGACCGACGATTGATGACGTGCGACCAAAGTTATAACGTACAGACTGTACGAATGTACTATCAACAGGGCGTCTCAAAACTTTCTCAGAAACTGTAGTGAGTAGTCGCGATCGTTTTTTCGATCTCCGAAACTGTATTCGCATTAATTAGCTTTATGAGAAATCCCGACCTTAAAAAAGTGAAAGGCAATTCAGTGATCTTTACAACTTTTAAAGGGCGTTTCGCATAAACAGTGGAAAATAGCTGAGTGGTGGTCATAACGTCTTTCCCTCGATTAGTTTTGTGGGACCATTGCACCTATAGAAAGTTAGCTAGAAAATGAACAGACTCTAATGTAGAAGACTCAAGAACTCATTAAGAGCCCCATTAAAAATGACGTTTTTGCCAGGAACTTGTGTGGACACTGAAATCGCCCATCCATACATGCAGGATTTCTACCTGGTGTCCCATGCCAGTATACAGGGTGTGGCCAAACCGACCAAGTATGTCACTCTGTGGGACGACAACGATATGACTAACGATCAGATTGAGCAGTTGGCCTACTATTTGTGCCACATGTTTACCAGATGCACCCGATCGGTCAGTTATCCAGCGCCGACCTATTATGCGCATTTGGCAGCAGCCAGAGGAAGAGTCTACATTGAAAACGACCAACTGAATATGTCGCGTCTTCGAGATGAATTTCAGAAAGTCCAAATTTTGGACACGATCCGGAAAGATTTTCCCATGTTTTTTGTTTAATTCTTTAATTATCTGAATAGTTGTCTGGTTTGGCGCAATGGGTCTGTCTATGCTATATTCCGCTGGAAGTGTTTAGTTTATCTCAGCTATTTTCAATAAACCCTTTATTTATATTTTATTGTTTCCTCTCAAATATCACTTATTGTAATCACTTAATGCAACATAAGGGGCCATACAAATTGCCAGAATTGAATTGACCTAAATGAACTAGTAGTAATGAGATGAAAAGTGAATTCAATTGAAACTAAAGCGTTTCGGTGGCGGGAATGGTCGGTTTTCTGCACACGAAGAAAACGCTGTCGTACTCGTACTGAACCATCGAAAACGGGTTTTGGCAATATCTGGTTTTCACTCCCGTTTCACATTTTTCCATGCGAAAACCCACCTTTTGGATCACGTCGCAGACGACCTTAAAGCTGGGCTCGATGCTCTTCTCGTTCCGCACGTCCGCATAGTGGTAGAGCAGAGGACCCAGATTGATCCACAGGCCGCCAGGTTTCAATATTTCGAATATCGTTTCTATGAATTGCACCACATTTGGGGCACAATCGATAAAGAAGCACGTCGCTACACAATCCCACTCCTCTTTCGTTGTGTACACTTCGAGAAAATCACCTGCAGTCATGGAAAAACTACTGTCAGGCGATGGTCTCGGCTTCACATCGGGAAAACTGCAACCAAAAATTCCTGCTTGAGTTATCGTCGCAAAATTCCTCAGGAAATTGCACAGAAAACTCAAATTACGACCACTCGTACGTATATTTCTTTATTGCGTCATATAAACACATTACAATTGTACAAAATATGCATTACCTACTAGCTTAATTCGCGAAAGAAAATTGTATTTTTAACAGCAAAATACTTCAGACCATCAACTGAAGTCACTGGATTAATTCTGTTTTCCTTGCGGAAATCCAGAGAAGTAAGTTTATGATCCATAACCCTTGAAGAAAATCAGTGATAAGCAAGGGATGTTAATGGAAAGCACCATAAGACATTTCAAATCGGTAAAAAAACAGAAGCCGGTTTTTTAATTGCCGATGGATTTTTGTTGCCGTTTGTTTCTCCACCGATCCAAAATTCGCTCTTAAATGAAACACCACCAATGAAAATTATAAAAAATAGCTGCTTTTTTGGAACATTTTCCAATCAAGAGACACTGGATATGGAAGTGGCTTTCTTCGAAGGAAACGCCTGATAATTGCGCTGATCCAGAAACAATCGTTTCCAGCCCTCTCTGGTCTCCTTGTTGAAGATCACGTAGAACAAAAACATGAGGAAGCCTTGGAAGATGGAACCGACTGTGAAAATGTAGACGCAAATTACTTTCAGCCAGTCCCAGGGGATGAAATTGGAAATGAGGCCAAAAAGCCAGGGAATACCCAGCACAGAGAACAGCAAAACAGCCAGCTTAATGTGCTGGATGGTGGCGCGCCGCGAGTGAAATTTATCCAGTTTGCCGCGCGTCAATTCGAACATTATTTTGCAAAAAACGCAGCAATTGATGAGAAGAGCCGCGACTACCGGTAGGTAGAGGCCGAGAAAGAGGTAAAGACCGTTCGGGTAACAGAAGCGCTCTCTATAGTAGGTGCTCGGATTGGAAATCACCACATAGGCAGAAGGAACCACTCCGAAGCCCCAACCGAAGACGATGGACTTGAGAAGCAGATGGTTCGGCATGGGGCCGAACACCCGAACGAACCTCAAATACTGGCAGAAGGCGTAGATGAGCATCCAGGCGAACTTGCTGATGATCACATACTGAAGAATGCAGCCGGCCACCGGACAGGCGAACAGCTTCGAAGCGTTCATGTACATGAAGATGATTTCCAGCAAAGTAGCCACGGAAAGATGGAGCAGAATCTGTGTCCCAGATTTGTCCCTCCAAGACCTGAACAGGCAGGAAGTGAGGAAGATCCCCAATATCCCGAATAGACTCAGAAGACTCCCCATTGCGGTGATCACGCTCAGAATCTGATCGTTGGTGCCTTCAATCGACTCATCGTTCTGCTTGTTCAGCACCAACAAAGCCAGATGAGTGAGGTGAGTGTACGAGCAAACATGCAGGTTAGTTTGGTTGTTGAAAGTGCCCTCATAACTACTGCCGGATGATGACCAATTTCCTCGCTTCGGCTCCCTCAAATCCCCATAATCCCAAAAGGCGCAATTCAGAAAGGACCGCCCCTGCGCGTTCACCAGCAGAGGAACGGGGCTCTGCAGGTAATTCTCATAGTTGGGGATATTCAAATTCACCACCAAATCAGCCACATTGCGCGTGTTGGACGGAAAGAACTTATCATTCAAGTAAATCAACGCAACCACAGTGGCATTGGTCAAGTTGCTAGCCACTATCTCATCAATATCACTGGTGGAAATGTTCAGCGCCAGCGTCACCTCCTCCAAGTCCTCAATGCCCTCAAACCCGCTGGAAACCTGAATGTCCCGAATTGAGTGATTCCGATAGAGCACAAATCCCGACACATTCTGAGCAATCGGGTTGAACGAGTGGACAATCACTTTGTCCTTCAACAAGCTCGAAGGCTCGGACATGTTGAGCACCAGAAGCTCGCTGGCTCTCAGATAGGAGTCGGTTACATTCAGAGTCTCCTGAGCGGTGAAGAGCAGATTCAGGTCCTTGTCCAGCAGAGCGTCCAAGACATTGAGCAACCCATCCAGAACCGAGCTGTTGACGCTCAACTGGGAGGACTTATCCAGAAACTGCGACACTATGTATAGATCAATCATAGTCAGCTGAGAGGTGCTCACAATATCAGTGACGTTCTGGAAAACCGTCTGGGAGATGGAGAGGTTGAGGTAGGACTGCAACAACAAGGTGTCCTGGTTTAGATCGCGCTCCGCGGAACAGTTGCCGTAAATTTCCCTCCAGTGCAAGCCATGGAGGAAATCGCCGTCGCAGAACCGGGAAACCGGAGAACCGTCAGCTTGGAGGCAGATCTCCGAGGGGAGAACTGTACGAAAGCGACGCGCAAACGGCCAAGTTAAGTTGCGGTAAACTCCCGGCAGGCAGTAGTCACTGCTCCTCACATACTCCACCTCTATGTGCTCGGGATAGCTCTGCAGCAGCTCCTGCAGCTGGAGGAAATCGGCCACCACCCCCGGCCGCGGGTTGTAAGTGCTGGCATGCACCACCAAGTCGGCATAGGAGCCTCTGGCGAATTCCTCCACCTTCATTAGCCGCACTTTAGCGAACCTTTGCAGGGGCTGCTTCACGTCGTCGATCAGCAGGTTGAGCTGGTTGAGGGAACTGCAGTCGGTGAAGTTGCAGACTTGATGGATCTTTAGCCGCACCGCAAACTCACTTCCTGCCAAGGCCTCGTAGGCAATCAAGGTGTTGGATTGGTATTCGCGATCTTCATCCCTGGACCCGCGTGCTTCGCACCAGTACTGCCCCACGTGCCTTTCACGAGTCAGCTGATAAACGATGAAGTTATTGGGGCTGGGCGGATGCTGCACAATGTGCCGATAAACCACCTTGACGCGCACTCGCTTCCTCAGCTCGTCGCCCGCATCAGTGAAGCAGTAGATAAACTCTGGATGGCCGCGCCTATAGAGACACTCTGGATAGTAGACAGTCAGATAGAGGAACCGGTTGAAGGACAGCACCATATCCACTTGTCTGGAGCAGTAATTGAACTGCCGCTGGCAGGACCCACATAGAGGCGAAGGATCATAGCGGTTCCAACCCTCCGGGGCCCGTCGAGGACACATGGAATGATCCGTGACGCAAAAATCGTTGTTCCAACAAGAGACACAGGGACTGGACAGGCAAAAGTCATCCTTTTCGAACATCCCCACTGAACAATTATGCCTGTGCATCGCCTGGCAAAACTCCGGACTAACGAGTCCCCCGATTCCATCATAAACCAGACAGTCCTTCTGGAAAACGTTCGACTGATCGGCGCGTTCAATCGTGATATTATCCAGGACGTTCAGCCCGTACCATCCGCCCCACATCGTGAACTCGTACGGGCCGTAATCCATGCTTCTTCTGGCCGGGTACCAGTAGGTGGAGTTGTCGCTGGCAGGTTCCCAGTAGGCCAACGATGCGAACATGTTCCTCAGGCCGCATCCGTCGTCTGATGTTTGCGGCACCGTCTGGAAGCTGCACGTTTCCTCTTCAGACGAGTCTTGGCAGTTGAAGATCCGCGACACAAAAGGTCTCTTGGCGCACGTCGTGCACAAGTTATACGGCATAGGGCCGGACAGGCATGTTGTTTCGTACTGCCAGACGTTCGGGTTGTCCCAATGGAACGCTCCTGGACCTTCAAATGCTTCAATCTGGAAATCGTCCTGACTGTTCAAGATTCATACACTTAACAACGCCCACATGGGTGTGGATTGAACAGCGAAAGCAGCCACGTGTCTGGCATAAGGATGGAAGTTTTGAGCAATTTCACATGCAAACAACATACATTAGAAGCAGAACGAATTCAGAATTATAGAAGCAGAGTTCAATTTTTATAAATTATGACCGCTTTTCTCATTGCGAGACGTAGCTTCCAACGGGTCTCTCACTCGCACACAGCAGCTTGTGGGAGATGCACGATGGCATAGAGGCTGCTGCGTTCCAAGTTAATATCTCCAGGACTAAAAATATCTCACTTTTAAGCGAAACAAAATTCAATAAACTGTATTTATTGCATAGCATTAAACAAAAGTCAAAAGTCGGAATAAAATATGTGTTCGACTTTCCATCCAAACCCCTGTTGAAACTATTACAAAATTGCTGGTTTTCCGGTTTTTACTGCCCTGCTAATAGAATGTTTTCACCCTTGAAAATGCTGGCGATCGATGACCAAAATCACCGGATTGTTCAATTGGCATAAAACTGTTTGGCTTCCAAATGATTGCAGATACGAAAAAAGTAGGCCTGTGTAACACTGTGTTGAGTTGCGCTATTGAGTTGTTGCCGTTCTCTGAGTTAACGAGTTATAACCTCGGTTAATGAGTTATAATTCA
>NW_026017111.1:6018084-6028409 GCF_020466585.1 Dendroctonus ponderosae
CCACTTCTGAAGATGCAGCCACTCGTGCTTGCGAAACGTCAAGAAGCAATTCTACCCAACGACGGCCCAAAAAACCCGAAAAACTCATACGTTTCAAGGAATGGCCGCGAAAGTCGATCTCTTTTGTTTTACTACTTTGTTCAAACAACTAAAAAACTTCATGTAGATTTTCCCTGCAACAGAACTGAGTCCAAAGACAGTCGACGAATTTTCTTGTAAAATCGATCTCGTTTTTTTTGCATAAAAGATTCAGTTTGCCAGTATTTTACAGTAAAACGTTAAGAAAAACTCGGTTTTTCTGTTTAGAGGCAGTGTTGTTTAGAGATATTGACCTAAAAGTGAAGAAACCCCAGTTTCCAAGAGTTTTACAAATAAATGATTATAAACTTTCGCTTTTTCAGTTCAAAGAAATATTTTTGGAAAAATACCCAGAATTAATTATTAGGGTTTTGTCCGTAATTCGAAGCTGAAGCTTTTTCGCGTAAAAGTTCTCCAGATCGTCAGTATTTTTCACTGAAGTCTACAAAATAGAACGGTTTTGAGTAGAAAGTAAAGCAAAAAAAATTCGGTCAAAACTAAAAACACAAATTCTACAGTCTTCAGAGGAACGGAACTGACGAGATTTCAAAATAATCGGTTACAAACTTTCGCTTATTCTATTCGTTTTTTGATAGAAAATTATTTGATTTTTGTTCCAAATTCGAAGCTGGTGATCAACACTTTTTACAAAGCGACGAAAGATTCGAAATTTATTTCATAATTCTTCGCGAAAAATCCCGTGACATTGTCAGCATTTTTAAGTAAAACTAGAAACTTGACGAAAACTGGAAAATTCTGAAATTTGAAGACATTTTAAAAATATTATTAATAAATAAATGGCCTTTAAAATAAATCTAAAAAAGGGAAAAAAGTCATCAACATTTTCCAAGCAACGGAACTAAGTTACTGCGCCGGAACGGAACTAACTTACTTGCGTATTGAGTTGGCGCACCCAAACCGCAAGCCACTTGCGAAGCACTGCGCCAACTCCTAAAAAATCTCTGAGTTACCCAGGTTTAGAAAAAAGCGCAAGAGCGCAACAGTTTCCAAATAAAACAGAAAGAATCAATTGCGACTGTTATTAATCCACCAGAAACATACCGGCAAAAAGAATCAGTCACTTGAGAACTATTTACAAATTAACGGTGCCCCAATACACTTCCATCCTTATACCGAGCGTATTAAGTGCGTGTTAAATGAACATATTTCAAATAACCAAACAACACACTAGACCAATCATCCATGTAAATAAAGACAACCTTGCATAACATTTGCTTACCTGTGAACTACGTTCAATCAGCACTAGAATCCAAAAAAACCACGCCATATCGAACAGTGACACATATTTCGAAAAAACGCACAGTTTAGCAAAGAATCGAAACACACTAAGGCGCCCTTTGGCAAATGAGCGGCACGCAAACGGTTTAATTTTTATCGTGTTGTAAATCACATCTTTTCCAGGTACGTGAGCAATCAGACCCGCGGCGTTATACAGAGGACTAAAAAGAATGCCAATTACTGTTGATAAACTAGGAAAATTAACACCAAGAGTGCCAGATGTGTGGCCCGTTATCTAACATGTACCTATTAATTTGTTTGCTTGGCTAATTTTTCGCTCAGAACCGAAAAAAAAACAACAAGCGAAATTGTAATTTTCTGGTCGCCTAATTTCGATTGTTCTTTTCGCAATAATTTAAATAAACGCGTTCTATTTGTACAGCAAATTGCCTCGCGAGTTAATTCCAGATAAAAAATTAATGTTTGTTTGGCAAATAACAGCATTAATTACGAATCCAATTTGGCAATAAATATAAGTACCTGACGCTAATTTGGTCCGGGGTTATTAATGCAAAGGACTATTTGCTCGGTGTATCAGTGTGCGCCCAACATTCCAATAGGGATCTCGATGGAATTAATTGATAAATCCAACAGTACGGAATTACTTAGTATCTGCTTGTTATGAAAAGCCGGTCTATTCTGGGACGAATAATCGGAAACTAGCACTTAACACACAATAAGACATTAAATTCCAATAACAAATTCTGCCTTTATACCAGAAAGGTCTCGGCTTAGACCAGGGGATTCTTTCGAGATTATTGTAATTGATGAAATAATCTTCGCACTCGCATAGGTCAGCTGGATAGGCTTTAAACATGTCCAAATTGTAGCCAGTTAATGTACAGAGCGACTAAAAACTGGGATCACCATCCCCATAACATGAAATTTAATTTTTAGCTGCCTACAAGTTGAAATAAGAACGAACTGCCCATAAAAACACTACCAATTCTAAATCACGACGAGCGTTAAATGCCTTAAGGTCCTTAAAATGGGGCGTATAAAAACTCTTAAACTCATGCTAAAAGGGTTTGAGATCATACCTTATAACAAAGGCCTGGGGCCTAGTTGAATGATGACATCACTTTTTCTTCCATAAAATGTGCAAATTAACATGCTGACCACTGTCAATACTACCAATAATAATGGAAAAACGTCCAATTGACTCACTCACTCCGTTGAAACTGAATTTTCCACATTTCCCTGGTCTAAATGTAAATAAACAACAAGAACCCAACAGGTTAGGACAAGTGGTTGTAAAACTGGAGCGCGTTCATAGACAACCAATAATCGCGCAACAATTAAGGCGTGGCAAATATCAGGAAGGTACAAAATTAATATACTGGTATTTTCAAGGGTTTACAAAAGCAATAGGCAAGTTTTCCTTGGACGGTTCGCAAAATTCCCCCATTCTCTGTAACGCTTTCCGTATGTTTAAACCTTTTAAAATAATTAAATATACGAGTTCAATGCGCGCAGTTGGGCGCGCCCAATTTCAGTTTTATTCACGAACGCCATTAATCGGTAAATGTCACTTTTAAAAAGGCGTTGACAATGTCAATTTTAATAGAGGTTACGAAGGTTGTTTATAAACCAATACTTTATAAAATTGTGAATAACAAACTGCTGTGAAGTGAAACTTTATGAATAGCAGTACCCCAGTGCTTGACGCAATGAGAAAAATGCCGCCGCCTCGGCTTGAAATCCTGCCAACACTCAAGTAAACATTTCCCGATAAAACTAAGGGCAAATTGCAAATTGGTTCTCTTCACAATGAACAACCCATTAAAATAACTAAGGCACTCACCTGGCACTAGTCATCTGATCCTCAATGCTGTGATTGTTGCAATATTGATGAATCCAGGGATATATCACATACTCATCGACGTTGGAACAGAGATTCAGTACATAAAAGGAGACGATTAACATGAACAAATTGAATTCGTTGCCCTGACATCTGAAGCCTCTGGAGGCGATTTCAAAGGCCAATCGTCCGAGCCCTGCCCCCGGCACTAACACTTGAATCGTACTTCTATCACAGGTTTCTGCTGGGAAGTTTTCCACGATTTCCTTGATTATTGGCTGGTAGCACTGTTCTCTTTCACTTGCGCCTAAAGAGCTCCAGTCCCGCATCAGTTGCTTGAAAACTGATTGAACTTTGTCCAAACCTTCAAGGGAAAAAGTTGGAAATATTCACGCTCAAACTTGGTCAGTTGCTACCTTCGGCCAATGTTCCCACTTCTTCAGCCTGAGCCACTTCCATGGTAGAGTACACATTGTCGAACATTGTATAAGCGTGCTTTAGGACTTGCGGTATGAATTCCGCGTTCTTATCGACGCACTGTTTCAGTTTTTCTAATCCTTCGATGTATTCGGATAGCCATTTTTTGTGGTGTTGTGGCAAGGAATCCAGTGATTGTTCTCGTTGGGCTATTCTTTTGTGCGATTCTTCTCTGGAATGAATTATTAAACTCGATTTTTGACCAGTGCATTTGAATGGGGAGTTTAAGAGAGTTCTTTGTAGGGAGTGCCAAAAAAAGGCATTTTAAGACGGAGCAAACAAGATAATCATAGACCCGAAAGTGCTCTTGAATCATCATAAACCCCAACGGACCCATGTAATATGTAATATGTAATCTAATGTGAACCCATGTAATAAGTGATAACCTCAACCCTTGGTAGCTGTCACCAATGTTTGTAAAGAATCTCTAGCGCTTCACTAAAAATAGTCCCTACGATTGAGGATAAAGTGAAATGAATCAACCCCGGCTGCGTTGGTGAAGTAAAAGAAAAGAAAGGGACTCGACTTACCTGTAGCTCATAAAGGTATTTATGACAGAGAGAAAATACGCCCTTTCTTCCTGTATTTTCTCAGCGGCGTTCATGCTGAATGGCCAAAACTACCACTTTTAAAGTGACCTACTTAACGAAAATAAGAATAAATTAATTTTTTTTGAATGAACCTAAGCATAACCTAACTCTCTGAAAACCGTAACAGGACCCATAACCTCAAAAATCGAGGGGCCCCATAATTTTGCAAGTTTCAGATCATTTCAGCAAAAAACGGAGCCCAAGAACCAACTATAGATAATTTTAGATATATTAATGAAATAGGTATCTAGTGATATATTATTTTTTGGGCACGGCAACCAGCGTAAAAGACATTGCTTAGAATTAGTGGCAATTTTCCAGTTTATCAAACCCTCGCATTCGGAGTTAATAATGTACTCACCTTATAGATAATCTCTTTACTGACGACTTTTATTAGTGATATTTCTTGGGAACTGAGGTGTTTTATCACTCGTATCTAAATCGGAGCGGTTTGCTCTTTCCAAAGGAATGTGGGAAATATCTGAGGAAAGCAAAAGGATCTTTTCATAGAGAATATCTTTGTGGGCGTATATTTCAAAGCAAATAAATTACTCGGACTCGTATGCAAACACTTTGTTGCAGAAAGACAGTCGCGTCCTTTTTTATCTCATGGAAAGGTAGCCAATTGTATCAGTACTTCTCTCTCCTCTTTTGATGGAAAAGCAGTCAAGAAAAGCGAAATCTTATATTTTAATATAACGCGCCTTTGTCTTCAGGATATAGGAAATAGATCGTCACTATTCCTTTATTAGTTGCTACGGCTTCTTGATGCTTTATTAAGTATATTGCGGCTATTCCATACGCCAAGCAGGGCAAACCTAAAATACCGATTTCTAAGTAGATCAAACTTTAACCGAAGTGTGATGTTGGTGTTTAATGGGCCGTTGCCTTATATTCAAAAAACTAAAAAATCAGCTGCTTTTTCAACCATAGTACTTATATTTACCTAAATTGATAACTTTGATTACCCTGTAAAAAGAGTCTTCAAAGGTGAGATCTTCCAGTTTTCTCTTTGTGCAGTGGTACTTAATGAACGGGTAGCAGCCAGTGCGCAAAATATGATAATTCGACTTGCCAACTTGCCAGTTAAAATGCGATCTTCCCCATTGATCATCCCTTATGCTGCTGTACTAGAAAACGGTTCTCACTCAACATAATTTCATTGGATAAAAGCGCATTTGCACACTATAGCTTTAAACGGAAAAAGTGATTTGAACTTGAAGTTTCGGAACACAGTTTCATGTTTTCCACATGGAAACGCCACTACAACCTGTTGCTGGTTAAGTTGTTAACAATGTTTTGTACAACAAAAGTAATTTTGCACATAATATTCGCTTTAACTCAATTGTAAGTAAGTTTCGCAAAAAGTTCTTGAACGCAGCTCTTTGATGATTGCGCAATTCACCAATATTTAAAACGCGTTCATCACAAAGCTTATGAATAAAGTGCGATTTTTTCGCATTAACTGTCCCTGAGAGCCTGTAATTTAACGAAATAATCAAATTACTTTTATAAAATAGGACGTCCAGGGGGGCTCGTTGCACTGTCGCAAATAGCAGCTTAAAACCTCCGAAGATGTTGGAAAATTTGCTTTTCTTCCACTATTAAAAAACTTTAATAGTCTTCCACTCATGTTATTGTTTAGTTTAGCAAATTACATCATAGATAGGTTATGTGAATGAACTCGGCACTGTAGGAAAAATGAATTTTTAATTAAAAAATACTTTGCTTTAAAAAAAATCTTGTAAATGCCTGTGTGAATGCCGTTTAAGTTCTGAGCTGCTAAGTTTTATTTAGGCTATAGAGGACAGGAGGACTCCTGGCTTGTGATGTCATAGGCAAAAATTTTAATGAAAATTGACGCCACCCAATTTTAGAGTTTTAATCTGTAGCTTTGTTTCTACACCCTACACCTACACCCGTTGACATTGATGTGAACATGACGTTTAAACAATTGTCAACAATTAGTATGGTGGATTTCTTCTAAATTAGTGAGAAAAAACACAATAAAGTCGAGCTGGATTGACGAAAAACCGTACGGATGTGAAAGCAGAACCTGTGAAACTAGTGCCAGCTCTAAGAGACATTGGACGATTTCTAAAAGTGCGTGTGTTTGATTATATGTGAAGATTGCCCAATGAATCGCCTACTGTCCTATTTTACTTTTGGTGTTTTCCGTTAATTGGACTATTTTGCTCGATTTAATTCACTGGGAGTTTGCAGAATTCATTCCCAATGGACAAGGAGCGAGAGCTGTTGATTCACGTGTCGTCTGGTAAGTCTGGGGCTTGTTGCTGTTGGGCCCCCAAACTTACCGTAGTGGCCCTTCACGGGCCCTATGAAAGGCTTTAGGCGTTAGAAACCATTTCAGGCCCCAAAATTTGCTTGCATTGCTCATCAAAGGTTGTAGGTTTTGGGGCTACTCTCCAAAGTCTTCTATGCATTTTCATGCTCATGCAAAGTGTTCGTTAATATAGGTATAATTAATTATTAAACGGTAAACTCATAGTTTAATATAAAGTGAGGGCAGAAAGTCCGATTGGGTCGATAGCCTTTTTCTGTAGGAAATAAAGATTATTTATATATACATATATAAAGTGATTCTCACACAACATATGCAGTGGCAACAGTCGTAAAGTTGAAACGAACGCCAAATTGTCCAAATACTTTCAACCTATTGACCATCAATTTCAGGGTTTAACATTCAGCATTCGATCACATGCAAAAGAGTAAAAAACTCACTTAAATCAATGTTATGCTTCGCATGCAACCCAAAAGTCCAAATCTTGTATAAGATTTGCAACTGGTTTTGACGATAAATTGTTTTTAAATAAACTAAGAAATAATCCTTAGAGGAAACCTCTGTAAGTGATCTTTATCAGTTACAGTTATGTTTGCTCTCAAGTTTTCCATCGAGGCAAAGTGGTTGATTAAAAATATGTTTATTTGTACCGTTTTTTTTTAATAACCGCCTCTGCTGCTATTTTCTTTGTGTCTACCAGTTTTCCAATTTTTCCTTGTTTGACTGTATGAAGGTTGATTTGGTGCTCAGTAAAAGAGCCCTAATGGTCGATGTACGCGTGTCTTACAATATACAGGGCGATGCATTTTATTAAGGACGTCAACGAACACGCGCCTTAAACGAAAGTTAGGTAAATAAAATCAAACTCTTCATGCGTGATTCTTCAAACGTGATGATTTGAGTATTTCCTAAAAACAGTAAAGTTGTGGGGAAAACAAAAGTGAAACTGGTGAGTTTTTCGGTCTTTTATGTCGTCGTGAGAAAAATTCTTCCTTTCGCATCTTCAGAAGTACATTCGCCGCCGAAAAGAACAATCCTCTAAAGATTCATGTGCTTGCAAAACCGTCACAAAGAAATTATCCGCTTTTCCAGAGCGATCTAAAGGCCCGAAAAGCCATTCAATCGTTTCAAGCAATTGCCGCGAAAGTCGAACATTTTTGAGTAATCAAAACTGTTAAAATATACTGGGTGTTCCATGAGAAAAACACTTGTGTTTAGCCCCGCAGGAGTTGTTTAATTAGCTATTAGGAATCAGTCCCCAACCGTGTTTGCATATACAGGGTGATTCTCCGGTTGGAATAAATATTTGAAAAACTGTGGTAGTTGTGGCAAACCCAATATCTACTTTTAACGCCCTGACGCACGGAAGCAAATCTTTTGAATGTTTTTCGAAGTTCTACTACCTCTGAATTGAACCACCGTGTATAGAGCGTGGTGGCAAAGCGATATGTTGCAAAAGAAACTGCGATTTTGCACTGTGAACAGGCATCTTAATTAGGCATCGTTGTCTCTCGGTCTACAGGTTGTTTTCCCTATGCAAGAAGAGCGTTAATGGAATGGAGCTAAATCCCTGGATCTGGGAGTGGAGACGCGTGCGTCGAGCAACATCGATCCAGGCGCCTGGACGTCCACCCGGCCGGGAATTTTGATTTCTTAGTGTCGCTCCGAGACTTGGCCGGAGTTCCACGTTTGGGTCGTTTTTTATCGAGAAAAACAAAAAAGCTTCTCATCATAGTGGATTTGTACAACAGGTACCTATTGGCTAATAGTTGTGGCTTTTTTATCAGTTTTTTTCGTTTGCGCTGTTTGTTGCTGCAACGTTTGCTGGTGCTCCGCAGCGGAGCTGTTGCTTGATTGCGATTTGTCTGGTGAGAGTGGAGAGAGTGCGTTTGCTTTTTTTGCCTTTTTTGCCTTTTTTGTTGTTGTTTTAGCTGCACTTTTTGCATTTAAATAATTTAATCTGCCGTTAAACGCGACTAAGCTTTATATCATCAGCGTCTAGGGCGCAATTTTTAGAGCACTGAGCTGAACCTTTCTGGTAAATACGATATGTTGTAAGAGCCGTCCTTCTGCTCGTCTCTTAAAGCCCTCAAATTGCCTTCAAAACCCCAAATTTTCAAATAATTCTACTAAGCTTCATTTAAATGGAGTACAGTGCGTGCAAAATCAGTTTATAGGTAAACGTTAATGACGAATAATCGAGAAAACCAATAGTAGATGGGGGCAAGCGATAATATTTAGAACGGAGTGAATTATCAGCAGTTGATGCTCTAGCGGCCCACGTGTGTTAGAAGAATGATTAATAAAATAAAGAAACAATAATTAAGGTAATAGTTTAGAGAAATTCGAACGAAAATAAACGTAGAACTCGTGTTTAAACGATTGCTCATCGAACAAACCGCGACGATACTTTATTATAAACGCTGGGCATTTCAGTGAATTTTCGTACTGGAGTGAAAACCCAGCTGACGAGAGCGAATGGGTTCGAATCCGGTTCGGGGGGTGCCTGAGATTCGCACATCTCGACCTGCACCGTACCTTTTGCCGAAAGCTTCATTGTTCTCGCAACAAGGCATTGCCGCTGAAGGTTATCCGACATTTATGGGGAAATTGGGTCAAGAACAACCCCAACACTTGTTTACCCGCCTTTTCCGCCAGGGGCCGAAGCGACAATGCGCTTGAGAATTCAGACAGTAAAGCCCCCTTCAAATCAAGATTAATGCTTTTAAAGTGGGCTTTTAAAGAGCATCGTTGTTTGCCCGGGTTGTTTTTTATGAGCCAAAAGTAATTTTCGGACACCCTGTACGCGTACAGTTTTGAGCGGAACGCTCAATGATCAGCAAGTAATGGAATTTTTTAAATTTGAATTTAGCAATTCGAAGTGAAATGAATCGAACGCAAAACGTGACTGTCTACTAACGAACGTAAAACATAAAATATTTATTCCAGATAATAAGCACCTAAACACATGCGTTGAAAAAATAATGAGACTCGTATTTTTTCGGTGTCAATCATTGGGACGCTTGGATGTGGCCGATTTATTGGGGGATTTTGCGATAATCCAGAAACAACATAAACCAGTCAGAAAGCTCATTTAAATAGTGCTCAGTGGGGCTGGATTTCAATGACGCAAAAAATTGCTCATATACAGGGTGATTCAGAATTGACTGAAACTCCACTGTTTTCGGGTGTTATTGGGGAGTTTCTTAATGGCACGCAAATAATCACATTTTACATTATCGATTGCTGAGGTGGGGCTTCGACAAACTGGCTTATTGCTAGTTCTTTGTCGAACATTTCTTTTGTTCAGTTGAGTCCGGATATAACGAACTTGAAAAATGAACTAAAACTGGTTCGTTATATCCGGAGTTCGCTATAAGCGAATCATAATACAAAAACACGTGGTGTATTTTATTTCGTTATTTTTACATAGAGTAGTAGAAGTTAGTAGGTATGACTAAAAAGAACACAAAAAGATAAACAAAATTCAATTTGAAATCTACTTCATAAAGTCTGTAATTTTTGTTTGTACATTTCTGCTGCAAAATTAGAGTTATTTATGTAGTTTTCAAGATCACAAAATGACTCCCAGATATGATTAGGAACTTGGCGTGATTGTAGAAAATTCCGAGTTTCTGACACTTTTTTGTCATTTCAGAAATGGTTGGAACAGCATTAGTATCTACAGTAGAATACGTTTCACCTAAATCGTCATCTTTCTCATTATCGCTTAAAGCTGTAGATGAGGTTACGGAGTCTATAATTTGCTCATCGGTCA
>NW_026017111.1:6028611-6046712 GCF_020466585.1 Dendroctonus ponderosae
ATCCCCCATGCTTAAAGCAATTTGCAATGGTTTTTCGGCTAACTTTTTGCCAAGCTCTATGAATGAAATTGACTGCATCTAAGAGATTTATAGAAGATGTTTCATTTTTATCGATCGCCTCTAACGTTTTCATGAGAATAATTTTTCACCGGCTGACTCTCCTACAATTTTTCCGCTACTGATAGTATGCCTCTTCTTGAAACGCTCTTCCAAACTCCTTGTTTTTGATTTTACTCCCCATTTCACTAGCATATTCTTGCAAAACACTGCCACTTATGGGAATGTTTTCTTGTCTTTTTTGAGTAAACCACTTTTGTCAGTCCCTTGTCAACCTTTTCATGAGCAGATAATTTTAACTTCCTACATCTAACATTTGTTTTGTCATACGCTGATAAAATGTTTTCTCTGTTTTTCCATATTGTTGCAACAGTAGACTTTCCAAGTGCTAATTCCTTACAACTGTCACTCTGCTTTACTCCACTTGTTATTTTGTTAATAATCTCGTACTTTTCATTTAGTGAAAAAGCTTTGCGTTTTTGTTTTTCCATTCTAAAACGATTTACATATATAACGCGGCAAAAAACAACAAGTTACTGCCTGTCTCGCTCTCACTAATATAAACAACTCCGCACGATTAGTGTTGCTGAGCGTGGAAGTTCGTTATAAACGGAAAGTGAATATACAACTAACCTAAAAAGTGATCGTTATATCCGGAAGTTATAAACGGGTTCGTTATAACCAGTAAAAAAATACGTTGGTCTTTATGGACGACGTTTCAATTAAAAGGAAAAAGTTCGTTTTAACCGAAAGTTCACTATAACCGGGATCATTATAAGCGGACTTTACTGTATATCTAAAAATGGTAACTGCGAAGTCACCATTATTTACTGCATTTCCCTAGTGAAAAGTCATATTTGTCTCCCTAGGTAAATAATAATAAAAAAGAGTACCTGGGTAAATAATGAAGTGTGTGTCAGTATTTCGTTATTTTTATGTTTCCGACCCGTCTAAGTTCAGGTGAGACGTGTATTCGCGCGTTCAACTACCGTTGGGGGCGCTGTGAAACGTCAAATTACTCGTTGCCGAGTGACAGTTCAGACTTGACGTCAGTCTTGTCTACCTATGGAAGTTGGTAAACAAGCGAAAAGTGAGAGTTGCAATTGTAGCAAAATTGAACGTGAATTAATGAATTGAATGAAAAAAGAAATGAAAACTTGCAAAAGTTGATTAGAACAAAACATCAGTGTGACACCAATGTCGGCAAAGGAAATGTCAAATTACTAGTTAACTTGTAGTTATAATTTTAACCACCAGGGAGCGTTTGCACTTTTGAACTCGCGAATAGATGGAATTCCATTTGGACTAAATGGACTAAATCACTGTCACTTTAAGATTCACTAATTTTTCGCTTGTCGTAGACGTTTTTCATCGAATTTTTATGTTTTCTGGAGACCGATATATTGCGGCAGTTTGTTAACTAAACGTCAAGCTATCAAATATTGCGATTCGCGAGATCAAAGTCCAAACGCGATCCAAAAAAGGCGACGTCATGTGTCAGTCGATTTCGCAATTAAAAAAACAGACAAAACTAAAGGCTTGTTGAGACGGTGACATCTAATTCCGTGACAGCTTTCGACATTCGATGTCATGGCACTAGGTGTTGACACTGACTAACACTTAGTGACGCGCAGACTCTTGTGAAAATGACGCAACCCCTGGCAGCAGTAGCGGATGTGTTAGAAGAAGTCATTATGTTGAAATTGAGGCGAAAATTAAAAAAAAACTAGTACGGATGAGAGAGTAAATTATGCGTAGGAACAAACTAGGGGCATCAACAAATCAACGTTTTCAAAGTTAAAAATATTTAGAAGCGCTTCTTCTGCGCGGTCACCGTCACAGTCTATCCTGATAATCGGCAATTGATTTATCTTTATCCCATAGACATGGGTATGATTACTGAAATTCTAGAAATGTAATCCTCAAATCCTTTGATCAAATCGATTGATAACCTTCAAGAAATGTCAAAATGTCACCGAGACATCGACAGTGTCGTGCAGCCGTATTCGCGAGTTCAAAGGTGCAGACGCCCCCTGGTGGCTGAAATTATAACCACAGTTAAGTAGTAATTTGACACTTTGTTGTTTGTTGACATTGGTGTTTACATATGAGTGTGATTTGTTGTGTTTTGTTCTAATCAACTTTTGCAAGCTTTTAAAGAAATAGAAACAGATGTGTAGATATATAGAGATAATAGAAAAGTGTGTAGGTGTTGTTTTATGTTACAAATGTCATCAGCTCCAATAAGTAAACAAGTGTCAACTGTCACTCGACAACGAGTAATTTGACGTTCATAGGTTTTCTGTGCGCTCCCCTCATTAGTTGTACTCGCGAATATCAAACAATTTTGATATGTGACAATAACGTCACGACACTATGACATTGCGACATTCGGGTGTTCAGACAATGACATTGTTGTGGAATTCACGCCACGACATGTATATCACCGTGTGAACGAGCTTTTAAACTCTTGGCTTTTTTCAACAAAAAAACAAAACTGGAACCCATATTTGCATATCTGAAACGGCTCTTTGGAGACAAGATTTGGATGAGCTTGACGTAGAAATACAAAGTCGCCCAAACTCTTTAATGGTCGAGTCAGTTGATGAATATGGGAGTTCCACATGTACATGGCAACCAGGGGCAAAGCAATGCTAAACTTGCCGAAAGCTGCGTAGTGCCACCTCGAAAAAAAGGAGAAAATGTGTTTAAGAACAACAGGAAATCTGTCCAAAGTCAACCTTACTTGAAATCAGCAAAGCAAAGAGAGAGAAATGTAAAGAAACCATAAAACTTCAGTTGCTTGTCGGAAAACTAAACTCAGTTCAAGGTAAAGGAGTTATAGATTAGAAATCCTTCTTATCAGCGTTCTGCAAGCTGGCGCCCCATCCTCCATTTTCAACCCATTATTCTTCAAAAAGTTGGCCACACTTTCACAAACTACCGGACTTGCCACGGGCCACAATGATTCTATAAGATTCTACAACCTAAGAACGCGATTCACACGACACATCGACGGATTTAGTTCACTATCGGTAGCAAACCAAACATTTATACACCTTTTCGAGAAAAAAAGACACCGAACCACAGAATAAACATGATTAAGTATTTACTCATTTGCGTGTTCACTCTTTCGATGATGCATTGTTCTGCTCTTGCTTGGCAGTTCGATCTTAGTTGGTTTATTGTTGACATTTTTGTAGAAAGTGGCTGTTCGCATTGCAACATTTCCAAAGGCAACTTTCACGTTCCAACTAAACGGAAAACGCCCCAAGCACCAATCTTTTACTAATTTAATTTTAAATTTAGAGTCATTTATATTTGTATGAAATCACTTAAAAATGAAACTGTTGCTCAATTTGCGAGAGATGATAGGAACCAACGAAATTTCAACTAATTAAAAATGCCCTTTAAAAGTTCTGATTTCAAGAATTAGTCCGTCACAAGCGCAATTCGAGGTGCGTCGTAGTGAGGCACGATTAGCTATAACTCACCAACTCACAGGGCGGCATCAACTCAAAAGCGCTCAACACAGTGTTACCCAGGCCTACTCCCAGATAATAACTTCATATTTGAAAATTTATTTCGCAGGATTACTAATTTCCGAAATATTTCAGCGTTTTCCAGCGATTATATGGTTCGTCCACCATAGCCGGACTAAAAAGTAAGGAACAATTTGTAAAATATGGTAAATTTGGTGATTTCAACAGATGAATGCGGAGGAAGCGGTGGCGAGCCAGATAGTGACGAAGACGTCGTCACTGACTATCACGCCGATTTCGACGCAGTCGCTGGCGACTCCAGGATGTTGCCGGCAGCAGCCCCTCGACCGCCGGCGGGCCCCCTTCCCACAATCAGTGTCACCCCGCATTCCCCAGCGGCCGCCCCCCGAACCTACGCCGTCTTGGAAGACAGTCTTCAACAAGTTCGAGAACTACACGAATCCGTACAGCTTATGAGGAACGCGACAGCTTCAAGTACTGGTCAGTTTAAGATTCTAAACAGCTGTGTTGAAGATTGTCCCAATCACCCAACGCCCGGCAACATTCTAAATAATTGCCCGTTTTGTTCGGTTCCAGGTTTTTCGCATAACTCAAGAGAATTCGCTGCGTTTACGCTCAATCCGCTGCTGGCTCAAGTGGCTCGATTGAGCGCCAGTTGCCCAGCTCTGAACGAAGCCGGCCAGGAACCCGATGCATTTGGCGGCTCTTTAGGTTCTTCGCCTTTGCATCAACCGCCAAGCCGGAAAGGAAGCGGTGAGTTTCGTTTTCTCAAACATTCAGTGGGCGGCTCGAGTTCGCCCAGACCTCCACTGGGCGATATTGAGCCTCAGTAGTGAGAAGAAGGTTTTTTAACAGGAGCTCAAGACTGGCTGGTTCAACCAGAAACTCAAAGGAGAAAATCATGGACTGCCCTGGAAGACTTATCGAATACCGGAAAGATGAAGCATGCACGGCAAAGGAGGTACTTGGCCAATGTTACTCAGTTTCGGCCAGTTTTAAAAGAGAATCTTTTGTCAGTATATCACTAAGTTCAATGGAATCAGAAGCAGACGAGTCATCGTTGATCGACAACGTTGATGGGAGTACAGTGAGACTGTTGGGGCCGGACGCTCCGATCATCATCAGACACAGAGCCAGAGTTTCCACAGGGGGCGCCAGCACTCATTCCCTCAATGAAGCCGATCTGCAAGTACGCATCAAGCTCGTTTATTGTTAAGCTCTATTATTAAGTCTTTGCTTTTGGGCCTAGAATGACTTCAATAAAATCAAAGCCAAGAGGGAGGCTGAACATATCAGACTGTTGCCTCAAAGGCTGCCTCTGCAAAAGTCGGTTTCCACGCCCTCTATAATCGCCGTTAGGGAGCTGGCGCCTGAACCGGTCCTTGTTGGAGTCCCACCCACATTACCCTTGTGAGTTTCTCATTTTTGAGTAAAATGAAGTCGGTAGATTTTCCTTGGTGTGTAGGGGCAGACCGAGCGGAACAGAGAGCGAAACCGAAGAAGAGGGCAGCAGATCTGGACATATGCCTCATTATGACGTTCACTACAAGCAGCATCTACATGAGTGAGTAGTGGACTGTCTGTTTTTTTTATTATTTTTGTCATTATAAACGAAACCATTTTCCAGTATTCCGTACGATCGTCATTCGGAGAAAAGGCGAAAAAGAGGAAGCTTATTCTTCAGGAAAAAAAAAGTACGTTCGCCAATTCCAAACAAGTGGTTTTTTTAACAGGGCATTTCCAGGATAAAACCAAGAAGGCTTCAACCCACCAGTGGGTTTCGGCCTGCTATGGTTCTTCGCACATTTGCGACGTTTGTGCCAAACATTTGAGCAATAAGCCTGCTCTATACTGCGAAAGTACGTAGCTTTGCCGATCGTTGATATTTTCACTATTTCCGTGATTTATTTTCAGTTTGCGGCACGACTGTGCATCAAAACACCTGCAAGGACAACATACTCGAATGCGTTAGCGTGAAGATCAAAGGCGCCAAAGTAAGTTAACTGCTTCAAGACTTTGGTGGGCGGTCGTTTATTTCAACTCAACTTGCAGAGTACCAGCAAACTGAGCGGATTTGGGGTGCCGTTGTCTTCAGCGAAGAATCTCAGCTCCAAGCGGGGCTCGGGCTCGGTGCCAAATCCTGTTAGTAGCTCGACAAGGTAAGTGTTGTTGGATAAATCGAACGGTCAATGGCAAGAATGTAAGCAAATCAAACAGAAAAAAATGACATGTTTATGTAAGGCCGCCAACAGCATCGTTTGGTATGCTTAATCGCTAGAAGCAGGAGGTTTCATGCAAACTCAGCTAGAAATAGGCGGGATTTTGCCTGGCGTTTAAAGCTTCGAAATGGCTTTTTATTGCGGCAATTGCTGACGAATGTTTCAAGTTTTATCTTTCAAGTAGACGGAACTGATTGTTGCAAGTGTAAGTAAGTTGTATGCGTAATTCAATTGCCTTTGATACAGACCCAACTTGATTGCAATGTAAAAAATAGATTTTAGGCTTAAAGTCGCGCAAATTGTGTCAAATGGCACATTCTTCGCAAATAAGCGAGAAATACAACGAGCTTATTGGAAAACACGTTACACTCTTCATTTTTGAGCGGTCACTGCGTTATTTTCATTTAATTCAAAATGGGAAATTCGGAAACTGAAGATACTACACTGCAAATGGTGGCGCATTAGCACCTGATCAAAAAGTTGAATTTTCGGAGATACAGGGTGTTAAAAGACGCAATTTTAATCCGTTTTCTTTTATTATTCTGAAAATGTTGTGACAATAGGTTTTCTTAGATTGCAAACATGATGCGTTACAATTTCTGCGCTGCATTCTTAATGAATCACCCTGTATACGCAAACACTTTATTTCCAAAGGAGACCTACAGAGAACGATTATTTCTTGTGTCATAGTCTTGCACAGTGAACACAACTATTTTGAAGCTTTAAACAAACCCCGATTGAACTCTTCTGATTTTACAGGTTTGAATTCGTTATCTCCCATCAATAATGTTGTTACAAACAAGAAATCGTTTCTAGTCCAGTCATATTAGTCAAAATCTCGGGATTCAAGATAACAAGTTGTAAACTCGTATAAACCTTTATTTTAACATCTTAAAATTGTCTGAAAACCTACTTATGATAGTGTGGACGCAACTGTACATAACTAAGGTCAAATGTCAAAAAAACTTCGTTTTGTGCTTTTGTTGCAAATATTTCGGTTCCGGTAAGTTTTACGGTAATTAAATGTATTATGAATATTGTAGTGGAGTATTGTATTGTAGCCCTGGTTGCTACAATTATAACTACAAGTTAAGTAGTAATTTGACACTTGTTTCGTTGATATTGGTGTTTATTGTGATTTGTTTTGTTCTAATCAACGTTTGCAAGCTTTTAAGGAAATAGAAACAGATCGAAAAGTGTGTAGGTATTGTTTTATGTTATAAATGTCATCAACTCCAATAAATAAACAAGTCTGACAAGTCTCAACTGTCACTCGACAACGAATAATTTGACGTTTTGCAGCACCCCTATCGGTAGTTGAATGCGCGAGTTCAACTACCGATGGGGACTGGCGGCTAAATGCGCATGCGTTAACTGCAGATTTTAGCTGCTGATCATCTTGGTGATTAACAGTGGAGTGGGTGCTATCTATCTCACTCTTAATCTATGCCGTTCATATTCATGTTTCGTATTTAAAATTTTCGGTATTTGAAATCTATTATTATGTATAGATATTAGACCATCGACCTTCCAAAATTGGTGCCTGTTTCTTCTGAAATTAGGCCTTCCCAGCATAAGGCGTGCAAAGGCAACATCAAATCCCAAAGTTCCTATTAAACATGCGAGTTCCTAGTGCTTTCATATTATTGATAAATGTTATTATACTGATGGCTTGTGCCTGATTTCGTCTGATCAAAAAGAGTAGATTTCATAGGATCTTTAGTACAACCATTGACTGTAGTACAAGTTTCTGCGTTAAGCGGTGTCTAAAATCTTATTTTTTTGAAGTGCATTTAAACAATCATAGGTATATCATATGCATATTCAATAACCACTTTATCCTCCAAGCTGTGAGCCTGACATAAACTTCCAAGCTGTGAGCCTGACTTAATTGCGGTATAAACAACCCATATTCATTTTTCGGAAGTGACGTATAAAAGAATTTCGAATACCATGTAGCCTTTACACACGAATTAAGGAAAATGCTAACCTCTATCAACAAATCAGGAAATCTGAAAATAAACAGCTGTACGCTTAGAGTCCGCGCATGCGCATTAAATGGATCATATTCCTACGTTTCCAGTCCGATGGGGCGCTGCAAAACGTCAAATTACTCGTTGTCGAGTGACAGTTGAGACTTGTTTATTTATTGGAGTTGATGACATTTATTACAGAAAACACGAGCTACACACTTTTCGATCTGTTTCTATTTCTTTAAAAGCCTGCAAAAGTTAATTAGAACAAAACCAAACAAATCACAATCCGATGTAAACACCAATGTCAACATAACACGTGTCAAATGACTACTTAACTTGTAGTTGTAATTTTAGGGGCCAGGGGACGTCTAGACTTTTGAACTCGCGAATAAAAAGTACGGCATTCCATTTAAAAAAAGGAAAATTAAATCTGTCACTTGAATTTGAGACACCCTGTATCAATCGTTATTATCTTAAGATAAACTAGACGTTAGTATCTACAACTTTTGTATTAAACATTTGTCTCCAAGTGTCAAATTCTGTCAATACGGGGTGGCCTAAGATCAATCAACAACCCTGTACAATTAAACACTACCTCTAAAACGGTTTAACGTATAGAAAATTTTTGAAACAAAAGTTGTAGATATTTTAATCCGCTACAATATTCATAATAAATTCAAATACCCTAAAACTTACAAAAAACGCGCAAAAAGGCGTTCTTTTTTTACCTTTAACCTTAGTTATCTACAGTCGCGTCCACACGATCATAAGTAGGTTTTGAGACAGATTTTAGGATGCTAAATAAAGGTTTATACGAGTTTACAGCTTGTGATCTTATTCCGAGGTGAAACACTAATTTGACTGGACTATTCGTATAAGCGCTGTATTTAACATTAAACATATCTGTTCATTGTGTAGAATTTGCCTTTGTGTTTTTCGTTTAGATTTTTTGTAGACTTTGGCAATTGGCATGTAACAAATTCAGAAACCTTCTCGATAACTACTACTATTAATTCTTCATGTTGTCGTATCACTTTCTTCAGTAAGCTTCAGTTGGTCCATCTTCGAGCCATCAAATAGATGTTAGATCATTAGGTGCGTGCGATGTCTCAGAGGCGAAATGTACATAGTTCTGTTTGAAAGCCCCCTAAACGTACTTAGGACAGATTTGTTGATGTTAACGTTGCAGCTTTTTGCGTTTTGGCTTGACTTGTATCAACTGAATTTGAGATAGTCAAGACAAAGCTCCAGGCTGGTTTTATGGTATATCTGTATCAGGTGGTGAATAGTTCAGAAGTGAATTTTACCATTCATCAGTACCACTTTGTATAGACGGCCATTATTTACATGCTATACATGTACTCACATATACTACTGTTTTCTTCCTTCCTTCTTCATCCTGCCCAGCTTTGTAGCTTCTCCGCTTGTTACTATTGTTGATTTTTGTCTAGTTGCACAACCGCGTCAGGTATGTTTTATGTTCAATTTTATGGTAATTTTTGGTCGACGAGATGTTTGGGTAAAGTATAAAAAAGAGACCAAAAACGACCATCATCAACCTTTGTCGTGTTTGGAAAATATATTGGGTGTGGTTAATCAATAAATGTTCCCCAACCCTCCTTTATAGGAGGAGTCAGCTGTGCTACTCGCCATGGCGCAGGGTAGCCACCAAACTTGGAGTGAAGTAAGTCCCTAGCCTAACCTCATCCTTAACGACTCATACTGTGCACGCCCCCTTTTCTATCGCGCTGGTTGGTAGCACTAACCGGTAGCTGTTTCTATCTGCCTGTATCTCTCAAGTGTGTGTGAGTGTGTAAGTGAGCACTCTCTTCCATCCTTCTCAATCTGTCTGGTTTTGCTTTGTTTACGTGGTTCTAAACCAAACTGGAAGATGGTATAAGGGTGGTTTTGAAAATGTTAAAATTTTTGCATTTGCCCGCTTTGGCGTGATCTCCACGGGTTACTTGTTGGCTCCATGTGAAATGAATTTAAAACAACGTTTGCATGCAATCGTCGCACTTCTCCTTTGATTTTAGTTGACGCCACCCTACCACACTCGATCACCTAAACTTTGTTATTTTATATTATTATTTTGGACTCCTAACCCATGCCATAGATACTTTCCAATGGTTTCATCTTTTTCAACGGTTTCTCGCTAATAAATGTTGTTATTTCAGCCAAATTCTTTGCGATGATAAAGATAGCGATTCGCATCATGGACATCACGACCCCACAAAGTGAGTAATTTGAATATGTTCGAATTACGTTCATTTTTTGTCCTTTAAGCGACTTTTTACTCTAAAAGTATTGTTTTAGTTTTGCTGACGATTTGGCGTTGGTTCATTCGGAATTCCTTTCCGACACAAGCGTGACCGCTTCGGATTTGTGCTCTGACCTCAGTCTGAGGCTGCACGAATCGGAACCCGAAACGTGGACACCGCATGTGGGCAAAGAAGTGTCCCGCAAGCTGAAAGAGAAGGAGGTGAAACGCCAAGAGCACATTTACGAGTTTATTTTGACCGAAAAGCATCATTGCATGACTTTGCTGGTGATGCAAAAGGTACGTAACTGACTAAGTTCAACTAAGCGTCCATTTTTCTATTGTTCTATCGGCTATTTTACTGTTTTTCAACAACAGAGCTGAAGTCGCATTGAGGTCTGTTTCTTTCCCCCCCATCTAAGAATTGGCCAAAGCCTAAGCGCGGTTTTGAAAACAGTCGACTATTTTTGCACATTAGCATTTACTGAGAGAACTATAAACTTTTTGAAAATGGGCGCACTTCAATTATTTGTCCAAAGAAACTAAAGGTCCGCTACTTTAACGGTTCTCTAAGTATGGGCAAAAATCTAAGCGCGGCTTTGAGAAAATAATTGCAAGATGGTTGATTTCCTTGGGAGTTCGGTCTGGGTAGTGGTGAAGAAAAAGACAAACTTTTTTAGCTACCAAAGTTTCGGCAATTTATTGACGCCTTCCTCAGGGTGCTAATTTTTTGACCATAAGAAGGCTGGGAACCCTCCAAACTACTCTATAATTTTTTTGAACAGCTTTATTAAATATTTAATCTTTTATCACATTGTTTGGTCATAATTTATTTGTCTTGGATTGCACAAAACATTTATTCACGATCAACATGGTTTTCTGCAGAAATAAGGAGACATACTACACTAAGTGCAAATTAATGATGAGCTCAAAGCACTGTACATCTAATTATAGAAGTAATGTGACTAAAAGATTAAATATTTCATCAAGCTGTACAAAAAATGATAGAATATTCTGGAGGGTTCCCGGCCTCCTTATGGTCAGACAATTCTCTTCTATTCTATTCGAAGAGCGGCTATGCACGTTTTCCGTATTCCATTGCTATCAAAAGATGGAATTGATGAAAATTCTGTCACTTGAATGCGTCCAATTTCTTTTTTTAGAAGATTGATTTTTTCCCAATATGTTTAACGAAAAACGCACTGAATTGAACTGCAAAACGGAATAGTGGTGAAGATCAAAAAGTAAAGAGAAATTACTTAAAATCTACATTTTCCTCAAAAAGTTTCAACTAATCTTCCTGAGAGAAACTACAATTCAATATAAAAGAAACTTGGCTCTATTAAAAGAGCGACTATGCAGGTTTCCAACTAGCGCAAATCTTCTTTAGTCAACTGACAACGAAAGTTGGATAAAGTTATCCGCAATCCTTAAACAAGTCAGGAATGCTGCAGATATTCTCCAAAAGCCCCCAAGGAATTTTTCAAAGGGAAACATTTACTTTACATAGAAGACACTTAAACCTCCAAAAGTCCCGTGAAAATAACCCAGCAAATTTCGACACCATGGCAAAAATAGAGACGCTGATCCACCACCTCCACACCGAGACTGCAAAACCCCAGAACCAGCTAATTCCCTACTCAATAGGTTTTTTCCTGTTCCCCCATTTGAGAGCGTCGAAAAAGGGGTATCAACTGCAAAGACATCGCTAAAAGCCTGATAATGACTGCAAATTTCCAGTCTTTTAGAGCCGAGTTCTGGGCATAGAGGCAAATAATTGAGTCTTGTCTAATTTACTCTCATTAAGTTATCAGCTGTCTTTGCCGAGTTGGCTGCCTTTTTCTCCTAACTGGATACTTTGCCCCATTTGGAAACGCGCTTTCAATTAAATAATTTCCTTCGGAATTTTTCTCATTGCAAAACTGAAATAGAAAAATAACTTTGGGCAAAGTGCAAACTCGCGATTTAATGCAAAGTTTTAGATTATTAGAACGCCTCGAAGTGCTAATTCAGAACGAGGGCCGTTAATAGAGTGGAAAATGTTTCAAGATTTTGTGAGAAAAACTCGATCGTTTATCTAAAATGTTCGCAGCGCAACAGAATGGAAAAGTCTGATCCGACCACGTGGTCTGGAACAGTCACATGTGTGCGGCCCCTACAAATTCAGCCACTAAGCGGGAACCTACTTGTTTCGAGCACCACGAGAACCGCGAACCATCCGGCTAACGCTTTCATGCTCCTGCTGGCTTCCCCTTCATGTCTTTATATCACGGCCGAAAGCGCGAACTGCATTCCCGTCTGGATGCCTGACGTCACGGGATTCGCAGACCGACTGGATCCTGCGAGGAAGAGTCCTGCCGAGGCCGGTCGACGGATCAGGATCCGAGCAGGACCGCATCCAGAAGGGAACCTGCTAAACCGAAAAAAAAACATGTTGATTCATTAAACACCAACAAGTGCTTTTTTGTTGATTTGCAAATGGCCAAAAGCGAAAATTATCCGGGCATGGTTTATAGCAAACTCGCAATAGTTTCGACAGAAAACTCGAAGATTTTGAGGATGCTAACCGTGCGTGTTAGAGAAATGTTTGGCTGCTAATTCCTATGCTAAACTGCTCAACAAACTTAAAAAATGCCAAAAAATTAGTCGACATTTGTCGGTGTAACGTATTTTTTGTTGAGCAGTTTAGTAGAGAAATCGCGTTTTTATCCTGATTATTCACTTATTTCTAATGCAATTGAATTTAATTCAAAACTGGCGATTATAATTTGCATAAGTTCAGTTTCTTGACCGATATCAGGGTCGGGAACTATCCGGCCTTCGTATGGTCAAACAATTAGCACCCTGAGGAAGGCGGCAATAAACTGCCGAAAGGTTGGTAGCTAAAAAAGTTTTTATTTTTCTTCACCACTACCCATATCGAATTTTTTTAGCGCCATTTTTTTAGAGAACTTTGGCCATCAATATCGTAGGAACCAGGCCCTTTTTCTGAGTTCGTTGGTCTGATCGTTTTCTTTTGATCAAGTGCTTACAGGACTATAATAGACTTGACTGTTTGTAGATTTTCGTTGACGGTTTGCAAAAGTACTTCAACCTTGGCCCGAATTTGGAAAGGATGTTTCCCCGACTAGCGGATCTGACCGAATTGCACCTGGAGCTGCTTTCGAGACTACGCCAGCGCCAAAGAGAAAGTCCAGTGGTCAGTTCCATAGCGGACATTTTGCTGGAACAATTCTCAAAAGAGCACGCCGTCAAGCTCAAGTCTGCTTACGGTAACGCTCATTCTTAGCGCTAAAAAATCACTTTTATTCATCAACAAACTGGTTTTGTAGGTGAATTTTGTAGCCGACACAGAGACGCGGTGGAAATCTACAAATATTACGCGCAACAGGACGGGCGTTTCGGCGAATTCGTTAAACATTGCCAAACGAATCCGCTGCTGAAGAAGAAAGGCATACCAGAGTGCATACTGTTCGTTACCCAAAGACTCACCAAATATCCCCTATTGATAGAACCGTTGATAAAGACTAGCAAAGATAACAAACAGGAGCAGGAGACTCTGCAGAAGGCGCTTTCCTTGGTGAAGGAGATTTTAGTGGAAGTGGACGCCCAAGTGGCCGAGAAGGAGAAAGAGGACAGAAAGCTAGATATTTACCATAGAATCGACGCGAAGTCGTTTACGATCCATCGAGGCCACAAGTTTAAAAAGTCGGACATTCTGCAAGGAAATCGGTCGCTTAAATTCGAAGGAGTGGCCATGTTGATGCAGGGGCGTGGCAAGATGCAGGTGGTCTTGGTGATTGTGCTTACGGATGTTTTATTTTTCCTGCAGGAAAATTCCACCAAGTACAGCTTTTTCACTCCAGACAACAAGGTAAAACGTCTGCGTACTAAACCGATCGTCTGGGATTATCAGAATTTTTCCATTGCCGTTGCAGGCTGGCGTGGTTTCGTTACAGAAACTGCTTGTCAGAGAAAAGGCCGGTCAAGATTCCAGAGGAATTTATCTAATCTCATCGAATCCAGCCGATCCGGAGATGTTTGAGCTGAAAGTGCACAAGCCCAAAGACAAACAAGTCTGGATACATGCAATCAGGTAGGAATTCTCTGAATGCCGGGAAACGTGTCCTGACAAAATCATCGATTTTCGCAGGGAAGCGGTTCAAAACTGCCCAGAAGAGGAGGAAGATCCTTCCACATTGAGCGCAGAGGATAGACAGGGTCTTCTAAATGCCAAGCAGCACCAAGTGAGAAATCTCATCGGTGAGTAACAGATTCTGCATTTTTTTGAAGACTTCGGCTCAGAGTTTTCTCAGTTGTAGATGTTTTATGAAGGCAACAAGTAATTGCCCAATAGATAGTTAAACTGCTCATCAAAATAAACATTACGCGGACAAACTTTGGAACTGGATAGATTCTGATTGCTGACAGGCATTTGATTTCTATTTGAAGCGTTATTTAGTGCAATTACTTTTCGGTTAGTACGCGTTTTTGCAACAAATCACTGTTGCAGATGAACTTTCTGCAGGGTGGCAAAAGAAACAATGCAAAATTGATTAAACTTCCACAGGCTCTCAGTTGGACAAAAAAGCAACACCACCAATATCAAGACAGACCTCGTGTCTCGAAGGTTTTGAATTTTTCACATACCTCGTTTATCAAGTGATCTTAAAAAAAATTTGCCATTTCAGTGACAATTTTTTCCTTTTTAATCAAAACGCTCTAAGCAATCCGAATTTCTCCAATTCCAAATTTAGGGCAAATTTGGGTGCTGAGCAGTTTAGATAGGGTAGACTGAGTCATTTAACAATCGGACCATATTTTTGTTTCATTGCTGCCAGCCAGCAGTTGAGGCTAATTTCCTTTTAAATTAATCGAGCGTCAAAAGTTGCTTGTTGCAGTCTTTTGCTTAAAGCTGGATTTATAAACTCTTGCACAAGAATTAAGTTTGAAAAATATTACTCGCAAACGTAAGTTAATACTATTAAAAACACCGCAGTTTACCAAAAACCCCATTTTTTATTTCTATGTAATTAATATAAGCAGTTAAAAACTGTATAATTCAAATCATTCTTGTAACGCGCCGTCATTGGCTGGGACCAGTTGTGACGTCAAGTAGCTAGTCGGTCGTGGCGGCTGCAATGTGGAGCATGTAAACATGTAACATCAGTCTTGATTTTGTCGTTAAAACGCTTCTATAGTGTATTATGAGAAAAAGATAATCTTTGAAAATGACAGACGCAGGTTTTGTAAGAGGACAATCTGACATTTTACCACTAGTGGATATGTTTATGGTGGCATCTTACATTAAAAACACCGAAAGTTTTACTCTCTATAGACAAAATAGACAATAGTTTTACTTATATAAATCGATAAAATGTTAGGTTGGGGTTGCAAATTTTCTTCTAATTTTCAAAATTCAAACAGTACCTATTGAGCAAAATGTAAGTGATTCAACAAAAAATTGTTTCTTGAAAGTATTGTTTTCATGCTGGTAAAATCTAAAATACATCATTAAAAGTGATTTGGCATTACTATAATGCAGCCGAGAAACAAACAAAATACAAATTCAAAATATCTATCCGTTATACAATAGACAAAATCAAATATGTTTTTTATACTTACATTAAAATGATCTTCACATACATGGGCAGTATCTTCTCAGAAATATCCTTGTGAGCTCTTCTGCATGCCTTTAGCCATTTTAAACGCCGGCTTTTATCTCGTGGTGCACGAATAAATAGCTTATCTGGCGTTTTAAAAGTTGTACTAGGACACAGTGGCCCCATACAGCAGTTGTAATATTGTTTTTGTGTTGTTTCCATTATTAATAAAGCACAGCAGAAATTCTAAACAGTCAAACACCCAGACAATTCAACGACAAGCCGAATTCCCGTGTTGCCTGTCGATCGAACGAACTAGCGCTATGACGTCACGACAATTCCTGCGCGTTTAGTGTCGTTTCAAATGAATAGCCTGCGGTCACAACTTTAATTGTTTTTTGCAAATGAAATATTGCGATTCGAGGGCTGATATTTGGTATGCGCGATTTCTATACATATGCAAATATATTAAAGAAGTAAAAAAAATGTTCAAGTTTCCAGTTGTCGCCGTTCGAGAAATGAACATACGCGCGTATCAGTTTATAAACCCGGCGTTGCTTGAGGTTCGTCGTTTCCATGCCGTTGGAAATTAACCTAATTTTATTTCGCCGGCGACGTCGTTCGTGCAGTTGGCGATTTAACCAATGAGAGAAAGAGTTCAAATCACGATAGTGAATGAGTGACATTTGTCAAAACGAGGCCGTGTTTTGTTTATGTTTCTGTCCAGATGGCAGAACAAGTTATTTTCGTTGAGGATCCAGACTTTAGCAGCTTGTTAATAGAGCGTATTATGGGAGTTTGTATAATTTAGGGCACAGAAACTGTAAAAATGGGTGTCCTTGATTTGCGACCGTGCTAAATACATCTGGTATGATGGTGAAACAGAAATTCAAGCATGTTGCTAAAGACACTTTTCCTTCAATAGCAAATATGTAGCTAAAATGAACGTAAAAGCAAGTAGCTTGCGTCTGGATGAAGACAATATCGACATTTTGATATTAAAACGATTTAAAAAAGTTGGATTAGTGTGTGCATTATTGGATCAACACAACAGACAACATAACCAACATTAAACCACATGAGCATAAAATCTGTCAATCTGACTAATCGTCGGGAACGGCGAACTGCACAATATAAATCATGAAAACGCGAACAACAGCAACGGCAACTGCACGAACTATGAACGGAACGAGCAGAGTTTATATATCCAACTTAAACGTTTCAGTATCGATGACTGAATGAATAAAAAAACGTGGAAAACGATATTAAATCAATCTAAACCAATGTATATCATGTATATAAACCTTTCGCATGTAAAACGTTGACCTAGTCAGAGTATATATATTTGTCTTGGTCTGTGTGCTGAACAGAAGCAGACGCGGACATCGAAGGTAATAATAATCTGACCTAAAGGTATCTGCTTGCACGTATCTTTGATTGAAAACATTTCACAAAAAATATAGTTGGCGCTTTTGCGTTTATCCGTTGAATTCAAAAGTGGTTTTGCATGTGTTATTCTAGGTTAGTGAAACAGAAGTTAGTAGTCGATTTTCCGCACAAACCGCTTTTCTTTGAGGGTGAGTGAGACGACTCTTTGAGTTTGAATTTGTGAATAACCAATGTGAATATTATTTGGTAGTGTATGCTAAAACCAATGATATTTCACTTCGATGGTGCCATTAAAAAAAACACGAAATGAAGCTCATTTGCATGTGAGAAATTGCGATTTTAGCCTTTACATAGTTAGTAGATTCCCATCCAATTTTTCGTGTAATTCAGACCCCGACAATTCTGCTTCAACTAAGCACTTTAGCATGCCAATTTCGCTCTTCGGTTTCAAGTTGCAGCTAATTTACTGATTTTTACAGCTTTATTGAGGCAAAACGACATAGAACAGGCGCTGCTATTGGAGGAAAAAATGTCGCTGCAACTGAAGCTGTTGGCTGCCTCCGGTTTGGAGCCTCCATCACCGCCTGCGTACAGGCATTTGGTCAGCGAGAGCGCCGATACTGGCCAGATGTGGAAAGAAGTGCTGACTGCGGTGCAGGTAACTTTTATTTTATAAAAAAACATGGAGTTTCATAAAAAAACACTCTGTGTAACGCAAATAATTTTAATGAATGGCCACTATTGATGCCAATATCGCATAAAAATAATTTCGAAGCCGTAATCTTCCACCACCCATTCCGGTAAACAGGGTGATTCAAAATTGGCCTCGTTCTTGTGGAGGGGTTGTCTGGCGGTGTTTGAGGAGTGCAGAAAAATTAGTAAAAAAATTAATTGTTATTAAAAACTGAGAAATTTGCAAAAAACTATATTAGAAAAACGGCAACAATGTTTTTCAAGATAATCTCCCTAATTAACATACCTGTTGCTTAGTAATTATTTAAAACTCCGGTAACCATGGATAAATAGAGAGTGGCAATAAGATAGACAAGGATAAACGGTAAATTCAACAGGAATCGTTGAATGACGGAACCTAT
>NW_026017111.1:6047711-6050917 GCF_020466585.1 Dendroctonus ponderosae
GGACCATATTTTTGTTTCATTGCTGCCAGCCAGCAGTTGAGGCTAATTTCCTTTTAAATTAATCGAGCGTCAAAAGTTGCTTGTTGCAGTCTTTTTCTTAAAGCTGGATGTATAAACTCTTGCACAAGAATTAAGTTTGAAAAATATTACTCGCAAACGTAACTTAATACTATTAAAACTGGGACCAGCTGTGACGTCAAGTAGCTAGTCGGTCGTGGCGGCTGCAATGCGGAGCATGTAAACATGTAACATCAGTCTTGATTTTGTCGTTAAAACGCTTCTATAGTGTATTATGAAAAAAAGAAAATCTTTGAAAATGACAGACGCAGGTTTTGTAAGAGGACAATCTGACATTTTACCACTAGTGGATATGTTTATGGTGACATCTTACATTAAAAACACCGAAAGTCTTACTCTTGCTGAAGTTCACGGTGTTAAAGCTAACAGGTAGTTCTATAGACAAAATAGTCAATAGTTTTACTTATATAAATCGATAAAATGTTCGGTTGGGGTGTTAATGGCTCTAACTTTCAAAATTCAAACAGTACCTATTGAGCAAAATGTAAGTGATTCAACAAAAAAATTGTTTCTTGAACGTATTGTTTTCATGCTGGTAAAATCTAAAATACATCATTAAAAGTGATTTGGCATTACTATAATGCAGCCAGGAAACAAACAAAATACAAATTCAAAATATCTATCCGTTATACAATAAACAAAATCAAATATGTTTTATATACTTACATTAAAATGATCTTCACATACATGGGCAGTAGTCTTCTCAGAAATATCCTTGTGAGCTCTTCTGCATGCCTTTAGCCATTTTAAACGCCGGCTTTTATCTCGTGGTATACGAATAAATAGCTTATCTGGCGTTTTAAAAGTTGTACTAGGACACAGTGGCACTATACAGCAGTTGTAATATTGTTTTTGTGTTGTTTCCATTATTAATAAAGCACAGCAGAAATTCTGAACAGTCAAACACCCAGACAATTCAACGACAAGCCGTATTCCCGTGTTGCCTTTCGATCGAACGAACTAGCGCTATGACGTCACGACAATTCCTGCGCGTTTAGTGTCGTTTTAAATGAATAGCCTGCGGTCACAAATTTAATTGTTTATTGCAAATGAAATATTGCGATTCGAGGGCTGATATTTGGTATGCGCAATTTTTATACATATGCAAATATATTAAAGAAGTAAAAAACATGTTCAAGTTCCCAGTTGTCGCCGTTCGAGAAATAAACATACGCGCGTATCAGTTTATAAACCCGGCGTTGCTTGAGGTTCGTCGTTTCCATGCCGTTGGAAATTAACCTAATTTTATTTCGCCGGCGACGTCGTTCGTGCAGTTGGCGATTTAACCAATGAGAGAAAGAGTTCAAATCACGATAGTGAATGAGTGACATTTGTCAAAACGAGGCCGTGTTTTGTTTATGTTTCTGTCCAGATGGCAGAACAAGTTATTTTCGTTGAGGATCCAGACTTTAGCAGCTTGTTAATAGAGCGTATTATGGGAGTTTGTATAATTTAGGGCACAGAAACTGTAAAAATGGGTGTCCTTGATTTGCGACCGTGCTAAATACATCTGGTATGATGGTGAAACAGAAATTCAAGCATGTTGCTAAAGACACTTTTCCTTCAATAGCAAATATGTAGCTAAAATGAACGTAAAAGCAAGTAGCTTGCGTCTGGATGAAGACAATATCGACATTTTGATATTAAAACGATTTAAAAAAGTTGGATTAGTGTGTGCATTATTGGATCAACACAACAGACAACATAACCAACATTAAACCACATGAGCATAAAATCTGTCAATCTGACTAATCGTCGGGAACGGCGAACTGCACAATATAAATCATGAAAACGCGAACAACAGCAACGGCAACTGCACGAACTATGAACGGAACGAGCAGAGTTTATATATCCAACTTAAACGTTTCAGTATCGATGACTGAATGAATAAAAAAACGTGGAAAACGATATTAAATCAATCTAAACCAATGTATATCATGTATATAAACCTTTCGCATGTAAAACGTTGACCTAGTCAGAGTATATATATTTGTCTTGGTCTGTGTGCTGAACAGAAGCAGACGCGGACATCGAAGGTAATAATAATCTGACCTAAAGGTATCTGCTTGCACGTATCTTTGATTGAAAACATTTCACAAAAAATATAGTTGGCGCTTTTGCGTTTATCCGTTGAATTCAAAAGTGGTTTTGCATGTGTTATTCTAGGTTAGTGAAACAGAAGTTAGTAGTCGATTTTCCGCACAAACCGCTTTTCTTTGAGGGTGAGTGAGACGACTCTTTGAGTTTGAATTTGTGAATAACCAATGTGAATATTATTTGGTAGTGTATGCTAAAACCAATGATATTTCACTTCGATGGTGCCATTAAAAAAAACACGAAATGAAGCTCATTTGCATGTGAGAAATTGCGATTTTAGCCTTTACATAGTTAGTAGATTCCCATCCAATTTTTCGTGTAATTCAGACCCCGACAATTCTGCTTCAACTAAGCACTTTAGCATGCCAATTTCGCTCTTCGGTTTCAAGTTGCAGCTAATTTACTGATTTTTACAGCTTTATTGAGGCAAAACGACATAGAACAGGCGCTGCTATTGGAGGAAAAAATGTCGCTGCAACTGAAGCTGTTGGCTGCCTCCGGTTTGGAGCCTCCATCACCGCCTGCGTACAGGCATTTGGTCAGCGAGAGCGCCGATACTGGCCAGATGTGGAAAGAAGTGCTGACTGCGGTGCAGGTAACTTTTATTTTATAAAAAAACATGGAGTTTCATAAAAAAACACTCTGTGTAACGCAAATAATTTTAATGAATGGCCACTATTGATGCCAATATCGCATAAAAATAATTTCGAAGCCGTAATCTTCCACCACCCATTCCGGTAAACAGGGTGATTCAAAATTGGCCTCGTTCTTGTGGAGGGGTTGTCTGGCGGTGTTTGAGGAGTGCAGAAAAATTAGTAAAAAAATTAATTGTTATTAAAAACTGAGAAATTTGCAAAAAACTATATTAGAAAAACGGCAACAATGTTTTTCAAGATAATCTCCCTAATTAACATACCTGTTGCTTAGTAATTATTTAAAACTCCGGTAACCATGGATAAATAGAGAGTGGCAATAAGATAGACAAGGATAAACGGTAAATTCAACAGGAATCGTTGAATGACGGAACCTAT
>NW_026017111.1:6051916-6061028 GCF_020466585.1 Dendroctonus ponderosae
AATGCGTTGCGGGATAGAAAATAAGAAGACGGAACCCATGTTTTCTGAAATAATCGAGGTAAACTCAAATATTTTTTCAATTAAATTCAAAACATATTTATTAGATATTATTACAAAGCAGTAATGATGTTTATCATTTTATGTTAAATATGAAAGATTACAAAATAGATATCTAAATATTGATAATTTTTTGTTATAAAATAAAATAACAAATAATAGAACATATTATTGCATTAAAAGTTATTAATAATGGTAGTGACACTTTATTTGCACTTAATCTTGAGCGTTTTTCATAAATTGACCCTGCCTTTTTTAGAAAATATCCGCTCAACATCTGGTTTAACAATTGTCTCCGATGAAAATCGCTAAACAAGTAGGTAGTAATATTTTACCAGTTCGGAACTTGGAATCGTGCAATACAATGCAAATGGACATCATCTGGGCAGCATCCGGACTACAGACGGAGAGTAAGACATAGGGAATCGGTACCGGGATTGATACGATTTAATTTAATTTAATCTTTTCTTGATACGAATTTGCGTCCGCGATCAATCAGGCGATTTAAAATAGGTCCAACAGTTTTTCAAAAACTTTATTGTAGTGGATCTTAGGCACAATTTTGTTGCACACATCGATTCTTAGTTCTTAAAACAATATTTATTAGTACACGGCAATGTGCAATCTCATTTGCAATGATAAATACCCGGTCGTTTGAAGATGATTTTCAAAAGTTTGTAATACATTTTCCTGCAAATTGATGCACGATCCGCATTTTTTTGCACTTAAACTGCTTTAGTGTGTATAATTGTGTGTGTGTAGTTTAATTGGAAATTTAAAAGAAGGCGAACAGGCATTTAGTACATGAGCACCCTTTACCTAGTATTAGCAGTATCTGCAGCTTCTTTCTTGATAATTTGTTGATTCATATTGTCCTGTTATCAGCGTTATAAAATAAACTGCACCGAACACAGTAATGTCACAATCAATAATTGATAAATAAAAATCACTGTCAGTTTAATAACGCAATGTGTATTTGAAAAGTGTATCAGATCTACAGATGCACCCGCACTAAGAGAAAAATCTCGAATTCAAAGTGCATATGTGCGTCCCAAGCCTCAGGCGCGAAGAGGCCGGAGTGGGAGCCGCCGTGACCGAGAAAAATCTGTTAACCCTCCCATAAAAAGTTATCACTTCAAAAAATTTAAATATTTTTCCGTGCAAGGAAAGTCAATTTTGAATCACCCTGTACTTTGTTATTTTTATGAAGAAAAAACCTTCAATTCCCCAATTATGAATCAATTCAATTCTAGGAAGTCAGTCAGTTGGCCAGTTCGTTGTACGCAACCGGCACAAACCTATCTAGAAGTGTGAGTTCAGCTGGGGAACATCAAAGCGAAACGTACGTGTCGCCGATTCTACCGAAGCGTGCGGAAACTTTTGGAGGTTTCGACAATAATCAGGCGCCATTGAAACTAATGGGGAAAAAGCTGCATCAACAGAGCGCCGCGGGCGCTGCCCCTACAGCGACGCCCGATTTCGAGAACCTGAAGCCTGGAGATTCAAGACTGTTTGTAAGTACGGATGAGATGAAAATCAATGCAACCTCACTTTCCGTCAATGTTTCACATCAACGAACTGTTGCAGGAACGGTTGCCTTATAGAAACTGTGTGATAACGGGAAAACCCTTGATCAACGGCTCTGCTGTCAATGTAAATAGCAACGCCCCACCGGCGTCACAGCCAATGCCTGCGCAAGGCCAACGGGCCCCAACCAATCAGCTTACAGCGCCCCCAGATGCGCCAGCCTTACTGTCTTTGGGCAGGGAGCAACAGTACGCAGCTATCCAGCTAAGTCACTACGTCTACACGCTACTGTGCATCATTTCACAGTTAATGACTACCAATGGAAGGTACATTGATTTAATGCGCTCTTTATCCAGTGCAAAATTGATGCTTTTTCAGTTTGCAAGCCCAAGTATCGAATATGAAAGGAACTGATAAACAGTATCGACACAATCAGCAGCTTGAAGAGTTGCGGAACTTACAGGATAAGTTGAGCGGCGAAAAAGCGTCTTGGGCCGCCACAAGGGAGCAAGAGGAAAAAGAGCTGGAAGAAAAACGACAAGAACTGCTAAGGTTACAAGTAAGTGGGAAAGATTCTTTTGGGGAACGTTTGAATCATTGCAAACATTTCCAGGAACAAATTCGAGTGGAGCAAACCGACATAACCCAGCAAAGGGATCAGCTTTACAGGAAAATGGAAGTGCTCACTAGTCAAGGTCTGCTGATATCGCCCAACGTGGCCATTCCTGTAACCGGGCAGTTGGACGACAGCAGCAAAGACAGTTCAGAAGACAGCAGTCCTCAGTCTTCTGATACATCTTCTGCTACTTCTGCAGCCAATCCAAGCTCACTCTCTCATTCTGCGTCCACTGTGGACAAGCGCAAGGAGAGCAAATGGAACAAAGGTTGGTCAACAACTGACTCAGTCACATTTAGAAATGTTTTCCGGGCTTTGAAGCCGTGGTCCATGGGAATTTCTTCCTGACGTTTCGTCCACAACTGCGGTGGACATTATCAAAGGCGATGATGCAGTGGGCGAAGTGATCTTCCGTGCTTAACGACTAAGACTTAGGTTCAACTACTGGATCCCCTGTCGTATTTATGCGGCGCGGCCGTGTGAGCGCATGCGTGGGGAGTGGGCGGGGCTTGAAATGTTCCGGCGCACACGCTGCTTGCTGCAAATCGCGTTTCCAATCTGGATTAAGGGCCGTTACCTCTTCTTTCCTATTAAAATTGTTGTCATGTTTAAAGATCTCAATGGCCTCTGGTTAGTCTCGGGTAATACCGTGGCCGTCTAGAAGTGCGTGCTCCACCACTGCTGATTTTTCTGTTTGTCCTAATCAACTAACAACAACTGCATGGAACTCTGTAGACTCCTGGTGCTGATAAAGGATCCCGTTTGTCCTTGCCGATCTCAAAGTCTGTGGGATTGTTCCAGTTGGTTTAAAAACTGTTTTCACTCTGTGTTTCTCCAGTATCCTGCCGATCCTGTCCGTGACTCCATGTATGTATGGGAGGCACGCCCAACCCTTTCGCTCAGTCAATCGATCAAACTTTTTCTTTTGGCGATTGGTTGCTGCAGCTGCTTCGGCCACCATCATCCGTTCAGTTGTTAATCGATCCACCAAAAAACACTGTTCTATGTGTTTTGCAGGGTCAAACGTTCCGAAACAGCATCTGCCGTTAAACCTGATATCGACGACGAATCAGCAAAAGGTGTCGCACACGCAAAATTTACCAATTAAGCAGCAGATTCCGCTAAAACTGGCATCCAGACTGAGCTCGGGCGCGACCGAGTCACCCAAGCCGGGCCAAGGTGGGCCTCAGCAGATTTTACCCTTAAAACTAAGTCAGGACGAGAAGATCAGAAGAACCAGCACTTCGGGCTATCAGCGCTTGTCCGAAAACAGTTTCAGTCCACCTTCAGAAGAGACCGTAAGCTCACGCCATTATTATGACCACTACTAGTTGATTTGGCGTTTGTTTCCAGACACCAACTGGCCATTCGCACATTCGGACGGGTTCCAGTCCGGCCATGATGCAACAATCGCCACCATCGTCCGGTTCTTCTAGTCAGTGCCAAAGTCCAAGTGGAACCAAAGCGACGCGCACCAACACGTACCCGAAATTTCCCGACAAGTTTAAGGTACGTGGCGAACAAGCGCCCTCTCAAGACGAAGAAGTCATTTACTTCTGACGGTTTTGGAAAGCTACGAATTATCTCAGCTCCTTGATCAAGAGTAAGGTGTAAAATGGTGCGGAGTCACAATTCTTTTCGGAAATTGTATCGGATATCGCTTAACTTCGAATATATTTTCTATGACACTTTTTTTACTGCTCCTGATTGGAAGCTGTACTGTTTCTTGGAAACTTCCATTAATATTTACTGAGTTTCAATTGCGAAAATTAAAGTCCTGAGTGGACTGCGTGCTTCCTAAAAAAATGAGTGCGCGGTACGTTCAAAAGTTTGTTAGTTGATTTTACAACTGAATATTTATCTTTGATCTGACGACTTTGTATGGTTTTCCATTCGTTTCAATGGACTCTTTACTCGGCTAGCGATCGAGTGAGGATTTTTTTGAAATGCATTTCTCTATGAAAATCTACTTATCTAAATTTAAGAATCTCTGACAATACCGGCTCAATAGTGCTCTAGTGCTAGTCACTTCATCTCTGGTTACTTGCAAATATTCCATTGCAGTTTTCTTTGTGATTCGTTTAGTGAAACGACTTTTACACTTTTTCAACTTCTTCCTCGACATCGCTCACTTTTACATAACCCCTAATTTAAGATACCTTCCATTCTTTATACAATATTTATGTATTAGTCAAATTGCATATACTGGGTGTCCCATTAATGGGTGAACATTTTCTAGTTCCTAAACTTCCGATTTCGAGTCTAACTTCGGGGCACTCTGTATAGCTATCCTTTGGACTGGTTTTGATCAAATCTTTTGTAAATCACCATTTAAAAGTGCGTATTACAGTAGGTACATTACACAGGGTGGTCCTGAATAAGTGTCATTACAGAAAACTGTCGAGTTCTCATGAACAAAGAACCTTTTTCCTCTCAGTGCTTTCGTTTTCGACATACGCGGTGTCAAAATTTTAATTAATTTTCAATTACTACAGGAATGAGTTTGTACAATCGCTATAACGATTAGTAGCTACTTTTTCGCATCCCACTTGAAGTCATTAAATGTGCCAAATATAGACAAAAATTGTTTTTATCCATAAAAAGCTCTCGAAAATCGTTTACTCTAGAAACACCGAAACCGAAATCTAGTTTTAAGTGGCGTATAAATTAGAGGAAAACCCATAGGATACAATGTGATAAGATATGCACCTCTGACACGTCCAATAAAATGTGGGGCTCATTCTTACAGTTCAAGTTGATAAAAAAATACAAATTGACAGCCTGTGGGTATTCCGAAAACGAAAGCACGGAGGAAAAAATTGAATCTTTTCAAGAGAAATTAACACAATTGTCCGCTGCAACACTTACAAGAGGTGCAATAAAAACGGCATTGCAGGTGAACGCTCTGTATATGCAACTGTACACCGCTCAGCACTAATGGTGATCTACATAGTTCTAGTAAAATACAGGGCGATTTATTGTCAATGGAAAATGCCACTATTTACTTAAACTTTTGGACAAGGCGTTTTTTTCGAATTTTTCCATTGTTGCTTCAGTAAATCACCCTGTAAAGTTTTTCTTCCGTCTTCCCCTCCCCCCTAATATTAACAAAGTTCTCAAACTAAAGTTTCATGACAATACGTAGGTATATTGTTAGTTAGATCTTGAAAGTTAGCGTAACTTCTCATTCCTTTGGCTGTAGATTGTACATATTATATACTCGAGTTTTTTGGATATCCTAACATCGTTTAAGTGTGAAAAACCCATTTTGTGGTAAAGAAAAAAATTATTCTGTTACGTTATGTGCAATAGAGTATTTTAGCGCGTTAAAGGTTAAAATCTATTTAATCGGCGAATAGTAGCGATAGCCTTAGATTTCCTCCTTGTAATAGTTGTGAGTTTTGACCCGGTCAACGTTAAATGTTGTGAGAATTATCAAATGCCTGCAATGTTTAACTGAATTGAGTAACAAAAAGTAATACCTATATGTAAAAAGTCAATAAGCACGTAGTTTCAGGTTGAAAATCTATAGATGGTTATTTGATTTCGATCAAATACTGTTATATTTTATAAAAAATCTATTTTTCCACATTTAAAAGTTGATTCATTGTAATCCACTAGTTTCTATTCGAATATGGCCTATCTGTTGTTGGTTTCTTCGCATTAACAAATTGCTTGTTTCAGCAAATTTCTGACAACGATTGTTCAAAAATATAGTCATATCAAACACAATCAAGTAAAAAACCTTCATTTTCTTTGAATAGATTGATTTTGTAAAACACTCAGTATTGTTATTCTTTTATCACTTATTCGATGCAAATATACTATAGATTTTCCTCGTCATTATTTATTATGTGTTAAAAATAGCAAACTGCCGAAATGTATTCATGTTATTTATTCGTTTGCTACATCCGTACTAAGGAGTGGGCCAAATTGGTTCCATTTATGTACGTTTGATTTTTTTAATAGTTGCATTAGTTCAATTAAATTATTTTTCCATTCTGCAAGTTCTTCTATTTGCAGAAGATGTGATATAATAAGGCTTTCGTATATTTCGCTAAGTCACTGAGTGATTTTCCTCATTTGTAATTCTACGCAATATTTTTATTCTAGTTCACGCAATTATGTAACATCACATTATTTATTCACGAGTCTTTCACACGCTTGGCATATACAGGATGGCTCACTTTTTAGTGGAATAAATAAGGCTCGTTCACTTTATAATGCTATGAAACAACCTATGAATTAATTACGCTAGAAAGTGAGCCAATTATATTTATTATTTTATCATTCCATTCAACATATTGTAATTTGTTTTAAAACATACGCATATTGGGGTAGAAGTTAAATAAAATGTATATTTTACTAATAAGAAATTGAATCATTGGCATGTAAATAGTACTATTTAATGTAAATAAATTTGAATTAAAAAATCTATTGCATTTCGTCACATTTTCTAATTCCACGTTGGTTCAGATAAGTGAAAAAAATGCTACAATAAATAATTTAATTCCACCAGCACCTACTCAGGACATTTTGCTGTTAAATATCACACATACAAACCGAATTAACGTTTACGATATGATCATCGTCATTAAAGGTGCATTCCACAAATAAGTCCTCAATTCTCCATCGATATGAGGCTGAGCCTAATTTATGTCGCAGGTAAGTCGATCGGGGATCCTCTCTTAGGACACTCGATATCAATCGTTTTCGACCATTTGCCCTCTTCAAAGAACATGAAAATCGAGAGAACAAAATAACGATCCTACGCAAGGGTGGAGTTTGATGTAATAAGGGGAATGGGGCCGGTTAATAATATAATATAAGTTAGAAAAAAAACAGCCAGTCGAATGAACGTTTTAATCAAGCAAATTGAATCGGTGCAAACACAAGTCTGCTTTCGAAATTGTCGAAGTTTTGCGTTTTACTTAGATTTTCGGAGCCCTAAATATTAGACAAAACGTCGGCAATTAAAAAAAAACAGGCCTGTTTTTGCACCGATTCAATTTCCTTGGTTACAACGTTGCAATGCATGTGTAATTGAAAGAAAACGATAAACCTTTGACTGGGACGGACCTGCTCATTATCATTTTCGCTTACCTCCGGATTTAAGACGTGCAACTGTTTAAGAGCATTTTCCTCGAAGGATATAGTCAGTGGATGTACAGGCGATTCAGTAATCCAAATGGGCACTCTCACATCGTTTCCCGATATACTTTGGGCCTCCCTATAAAAATCTAATATAACAAATCCATTCAAAACCAAAAGCACATTATTTACTCTGATTCTTCGTCACTCTCGCTGTCGCAAACCAGTTCCACCGCTGTGCCCAGCTTTTCCGTGTAATGCTGGAGAAAGTTGGATTTCATGCCATAATTTGGCTGGTCATATTGAGGAATATACGGCTTGATATCGAGAACTGGAGTTTCATTGACCATGTCAACTCCAGAAAAGTAGATTACATTCTCAACAATCTTTTCAATCTTGACCAAAGACAGTCCTATCGGACAAGGCCGATGTGGGGACCTGGTTGCAAACACTCCCGTTCTTCTGCCATTCAATCGCGGAGGGGCCACCTTGGGTTTAGCATGTTTCGGATGTCGGTTAAAGACAAAGATTATCCACAAGTGGGAAAAGTCTTCCAGATCTTGCAGGGCATGACTGGGATTCGTAAACACTTCATTATTCAGTGTCAGGGTGGCAATTGTGTTTCGCATTGTGATAGTGGGCTGTCGAGGGGTTCCTCTTATTCTGGGAAACTCTGAGTGGATAATTCCTATAGGGCTGAATTCCTTTTCAGCTGGTTTAGGCGGCTTGGATGTGGGGACTATCGATTCCGCTCCAGCAGTCTGCTTGCGGCAATTACTGCATTGCCATTTATCAATTGCGCTCTTCACTATGTTGATTTCGTCGCGTTGAAGATGTTGCAATTTGGATAGTTGCCTCCTGCATAAGATACAGGCGAACTAGTAGGGGGCTGTGTCAATGTTTACTGGGCCTAGCACGTGGAAAATTACCTTAAATTGAATATCTCTTGGCGAGCAATCTTCAATTGCTGCTGTAAGTTGTGTGTTTCTTCCAGCGACGACATTTTTCTAATATTTCAGCACAGGATTAGCGTTACAACTGTTCAGATTAGCCTTAAATTGCCTCTCAGCAATGTTATTTCATCGAGTTTTATAAATACCTATATAGAACAAGACTTGTAGATGAATACGAATACTGAAATTCCCTGCTGAAATACTATTCTGTTGTTTACCGCACAGATCACAGTGACAGGACTAGCGCATATTAGGCCAGGTGACTCCCTGTTTAAATGACATGCGCAAGTAAGTTTGAGGTTACGTTAATCAAAACAAACTTATTTACCGAAATGGGTATGTATCCTATAGAACTATAAAAGCTAGTTATTGTCTCTACGTAAACATACGAATGATTAAATGATTATGAATTTTAAAATCAAGAATATATTCTCTATTACTTCATACTTGGTGCAAGCTGTTTCAAATATGGTCATTGATTCTAATTTAAGGACTTTTTGAATTATGCTAACTATATGTATACCTAACTATTTTCTCAAATTATTGAAGCATATTACGAGAGATAATGCAAGGGCGGATCGAAGGGGGATATGACCTACCATCCAGACTTGGAAGCTGGATCCACCGCTGATGGAAGGGTAATTTAATAGATCTCACAACTGTGGATGGGAGGTGTGACTTATAAAGAAAAACTCTACACAATTTAGGGACCGTTGTTAATAGGAGTAAGTACGTTTAATAAAATACAATTATTTTAATTTCTTCAAATCATATATTAACAACTCCTATAGTTACTTAGTGTACCTAAACAAAATTGTATATATAACTGCGTATATATAATAGTCAAAACTGAAAGAAAACGTTATTA
>NW_026017111.1:6062027-6063643 GCF_020466585.1 Dendroctonus ponderosae
TTTCGGTAAATAAGTTTGTTTTGATTAACGTAACCTCAAACTTACTTGCGCATGTCATTTAAACAGGGAGTCACCTGGCCTAATATGCGCTAGTAGTGACAGGTAGTCTGTGAGTGACAGTATCATAGATGAAGACAACTACAACAGTATGAGTGACCCACATATTATCAAACTATAGGCGTGACCCATGATACAAGGTAGGATATTGCGTCGATTTGCCTGACGTCAGTGGAAATCACTGCGTGTCCTGATTTTTCCAGTCTGCTACATGTGATTAAATATAGCTTATTTAGTCTTTGTCACATTTAATTATTTTTTAATAAATCTTTGTGATAACTACAAAATGCTTTGCAGCAGGTTTTCAACTAGAAAATGAAAAGTAACAAACATTTATTTATTTTAAAGACTAGCACAGTTGCCAGATGTGCAATAAAGTATAGCGTTTGCTTTTGGCAAGTAGCGCAAAAGTTAGAATTGCATATTCCTCTCATAATCATCATTTTTCAAATGCTGAGAGCATATTCTGGCGGAGGCGACATTAATGGTGTCCGCACGACAACAAGCATTCTCCCATAGCTTAATTTTTAAATATTGTTTATTTCATTACGTTTCGGTGAGACAACAGCGCCATCATCAGATTTGACATAAACACATAAACTCATAATTGGTAAATACTAACGTTCTTTTAAGTCTATGCCTTCTTGAAACTTTACAAATAGTGGCTCAAAACTTTACTCAAAAGTGAAAAGTTTCAAGAAAGCATAGACCTAAAAGAACGTTAATATTTACCAATTATGAGTTTGAGTAAATTTTAAATCTGATGATGGCGCTGTTGTCTCGCCGAAACGTAATGAAATAAACGATATTCAACAAATTTTACTTCACACTTTGACTGAGACCCAGGAAAGATAAAAATAGAGAGTTTTTAGACCCCTTAAAATTACGTTGGCTTTAAACGCTAAACGTTATTGTGCTCATGCGCAGTGTTAAAAAACGTTAAGTGCGTTTTTTAGTTTTTGATACAGCGTTTGTTGCAATCTTAATAAAATAAACCTCACTTTATTGTTTTCTTATCCCGTTTTGTTTGAAAAAGTTTCAAAGCTAGTTTAAGTTTGTACTGTTATTAAACAAAAACATTGAAGCTGCCTGTCTGCACCGAAAGAAAAAAACAGGCTTAATTTTACATGACATCTTTGACCCACCTGTTGTTGCAAACCAAACAGCTATTTTTAATTTAGAAAATATTGAGCCCAGAGATCGCTTTATCAATTTTAGCTTTCAGAAACATATTCCGAACGTATTAAATAAAAATTCAAAATCAAATAGTTAAGTTATGGGTTAGAAGTTAGAATATGAGTTTGCGATGTTAGTAATTTTGCCAAAGTTCAAATTTGCACAAACAATGTTCAAATAAAATTAATTTATTGCGTAATTACGCAAAAATGGCGTAAACTAATCAATGAGAAAGTCTTATTTAAATTTACAAATATTTCTTATATTATAGCCGCTTATTTTATTAATAATACAGTTGAGTCCGGATATAACGAACTTGAAAAATGAACTAAAACTGGTTTGTTATATCCGGAGTTCGCTATAAGCGAATAATAATACAAAAA
>NW_026017111.1:6064391-6078716 GCF_020466585.1 Dendroctonus ponderosae
TGTTTTTGATTTTACTCCCCATTTCACTAGCATTTTCTTGCAAAACACTGCCACTTATGGGAACGTTTTCTTGTATTTTTTGAGTAAACCACTTAATAACTCCCTTGTCAACCTTTTCATGTGCAGATAATTTTAACTTCCTACATCTAACATTTGTTTTGTCATTCGCTGATAATATGTTTTCTCTGTTTTTCCATATTGTTGCAACAGTAGACTTTCCAAGTGCTAATTCCTTACAAATGTCACTCTATTTTACTCCACTTTTTATTTTGTTAATAATCTCGTACTTTTCATTTAGTGAAAAAGCTTTACGTTTTTGTTTTTCCATTCTAAAACGATTTACATACAAAACGCGGCAAAAAACAAGTCACTGCCGGTCTCTCGCTCTCACTAATATAAACAACTCCGCCCGATTGGTGTTGCTGAGCGTGGAAGTTCGTTATAAACGGAAAGTGAATATACAACTAACCTAAAAAGTGTGGTTATATCCGAAAGTTCGTTATAAACGGGTTCGTTATAACCAGTAAAAAAATACGTTGGTCTTTATGGACGACCTTTCAATTAAAGGAAAAAAATTTGTTTTAACCGGAAGTTCACTATAACCGGGTTCATTATAAGCGGACTTTACTGTATTAGAAATAAGTCAAATATGTCTTCTTCTCCATTTGACCTTCTTCATAACTGCTCTAGTCCGAAGATCCCTGTACTAATCATCGAAAAAAACTCACCCTGTAGATGAAATCCTTGCCAGCTACCCGCAAGCTGGCGCCGCATCCGCCATTTTCTACACATTATTCCTCAAAAAGCGCTCATTACACTACACTTGAAAACGTAGATCCACAACAAATGGAGAACTTGCACTAAATCCTACAGTTAAAGAGCAACATGAGAAAATCACTCTTTATATCCCGGCACGGCACAAATGACCGACGAAATTTTCGCTTGTTTCCCACACAGAGGTTTGTGATCTGTGGTTTGCGGTAACAAACTGAATATATAATCAGCTTTTGCGGTAATACATGGGGTTATTGAGGTTTCTGCATCATTCCAGACGCACCGAGCTACAGAACTTACACGATGATATAATCGTTTACTTGCTCGCCTTTCGGATGAGTCATTGTCATTGTTCACTTTGCTGTTTGATTTCAGTTTTTTTGTTTTCTTCTCGATCCAACGGGTTTGGGATATTCGCCGTAAACAAAGCAGCTTTTCTGTCTCTGCATCTCCATTCTACTTTTATCTCTTCCACTCTCTACTGACAACAGGTTCAATGAGTTTCGTTCAAATGCAACTTCGGCCTCTTTTCTTTGACATTTCCCAAATTGAGTTTGTCGCTTAAAAATGCTCGTTTTATTGATAATGTATGTGATAATGTCACTCACAGACTAAAACAGAGGTTTTCTGGCTAATTTCTCGATTTAAACCGGTTTTTTCACAGAATTGCCTGCCACAATTTGAAAATTTCAAACTGACAGCCGAAATGTGTACAGTCCGGTGCTGTGCTGATGACTGATGATACTCAAGGTGATGCCAGCGGCCTCTAGCTTGAAAACATTGCTCTTCATTAATATTACCCGATATACCTAGTTAAGTCTTTTTATGTACATTTTACGAATAATGCTTGTATAAAAATTCCATAAGGTTGTGTTATGATTAGGCTTCAATGGTACTAAGTCTAAGGTAAATTCAAATTCCCACCATAAAAGTAGATTTCTTCTAAAAGTGGTGAGAATTCGAGCCTAGTTCCAATGACGCCCACTAGAACATCTCGGTCGAAAACATCTGTGATCTGTAGAAGTATTGATTTTGTAAATAAACAAACCCCTTTTCTGTGTTTGAGGCTTGAGGAAATTGTAAGTTGGGCTTGTCCCGAGCCCAAGTCTTGTTCTATGTCCCGAGCGCCGGTCAGCAGCATGGACAGCGACAGTAAAGCCACGACCTCCGAAACCATTGAATCCCTTCAAAAGGAGGCCGAGGTGCTGAAACGGCGCCTGGAAGAGGAGCGCCAGAAGCTGAACGATGTTTCGCGTAAGTCTTTGAAGACAGCAGATAGTCAGGGGCGCTGATTCGGGTGGTTCTGCAGTGCATCAGGTGGCTCAGCGGCTCGACTGCATCAACTGGAACCACCAAATCAAACCCCGACGCACCTTGAAGGGGCACCAGGCCAAGGTGTTGTGCTCAGACTGGTCCCCCGACAAGAAGCATATCGTGTCCTCATCGCAGGTAATTCCGAGGCACAGCCCTACGGCTTTGTCACTGGGTGTTGGTTACTTTTAGGATGGCAAAATGATCATTTGGGACGCATTCACCACTAATAAGGAACACGCCGTCACCATGCCCACCACTTGGGTGATGGCCTGCGCCTATGCTCCATCTGGAAATTTTGTTGCTTGCGGGTATACGGCAATTAAGAGCTCAATTCGTCGGTTTCATCTCAAAAAAACACATTCATATCGCTGCTTTGTATCAGTTGTTCTGTCGTCATTTAAAGCTCTTTCAACTTTCGGAATTGCTCTCTTAGCAAGCCAGATATAAATAACCCTCAGACCCTCAGAAGCAAACGTAACTAAAGATTGAGTGTGAATTTGGTTTAGTGTGGGAAAGTATAAGTAGATGGGTTTTGAGATGATAATCTTCGATTGGCAGCTCATGTCGGAGCTGATACGCAGTTAATAATTGGCTTTTTGCAGCGGTCTGGACAACAAGGTCACCGTCTACCCGCTCATTCTGGATGAGGACGTTTCGTTGCGCAAAAAAACTGTCGGTACTCACACCAGCTACATGAGCTGCTGCCTGTTCCCCAACTCGGATCAGCAGGTTCGCACAGTTCAGCTAAGATCACTTGTTTTCCTTTAACGCTTGTTTGCAGATCCTAACGGGGAGCGGTGATTCCACCTGCGCCCTTTGGGACGTGGAATCGGGCCAGCTATTGCAGAGTTTTCACGGACATTCAGCAGATGTGATGTCCATTGACTTGGCCCCTTCTGAGACCGGCAACACTTTCGTCTCAGGGGTAAGCAAGGCCTAGAGAGGCTGGCACGGTCTCAAAACGCGCGCTTCCAGAGCGTGGACAAAACGGCACTAATCTGGGACATGCGGACCGGCCAATGCGTGCAGTCGTTCGAAGGCAATGAGTCCGATGTGAACAGTGTTAAGTTCCACCCAAGCGGTGACGCAGTCGCCACTGGCGGGGACGATGCCACAGTGAGTTTCCTCCAGAAATGCTCCAGAATTTTTCAAAGTAACCCTGCTGTTTCCAGTGCAGACTGTTCGACTTGAGGGCGGACAAAGAGATTGGGGTCTACAGCAGGGCCAGCATCATTTTCAGTGCCAATTCTGTGGACTTTTCGCATTCGGGTAAGCCTTAGAGACTACGGGCTAAACTCATCCAGCTAGTGGTTTTGCTATTTCAGGGCGAATGCTGTTTGCTGGTTACAACGACTACACGATTAACGTATGGGACACATTGAAGTGCGTAAGGGTGTGGGTGCTTTGCGGCCATGAAAACCGCGTTAGCTGCCTGCAAGTTTCTCCGGATGGCACTGCATTTTCCACCGGCTCTTGGGACTGCACCTTACGGGTAAGAAAACACTGCACTGGGAAACTCTCCACTAAGAAACACTGATATTCCTCCAGGTTTGGGCTTAAACTGGGCGCACGGTTTGTTATTTGGGATTCTTGCAATTCCCGCATCATTGGGGCATTTGATAATTAAGCCCTAGAAAAATTGCAACCATACCCAAAAGCTAGACACATCCGGGCTGTAATTAGCGGGCGATGTTTACCAAATATTTATTACGTTATGTTCCTGTTTAGATTGCCGATAGTTCAGGCAGATCTTTGTTTAGATAGGCAATGAATGTTGATCAATATAGGTGTTGAAAGCAAGGCTTTCTTATAGTAGCTACTTACCCAGTATAAAATAAACTCCTCCTGCGGAAAGTGCTCATCTGATCGGTCTGGCAAAGGCTCAAGTTCTGCAATTGAGCACTAATCAATTAGCCGCGAGTTTTTCATGAAATGAAGCCGGTTGCCTCCTAAGACACTCGCCAATAAAACAGACCAGGGTTTCACTGAGAGAACTCGCAAAGCTATTATCACACGAGTTTCTCATCCGGTTGCTGAACAGGCTTCTAATTCGACTTGGAATGGCTTACAAAAACATCTAAGATTAATCGCTGTTTGGGACAAACAGCGACAAGAACTCACCGGTATATGGGGAGCATTGGATTAAATAGCAAAAGAAGGGAAACTTTCCTAGGGATTGAACAATTAAGTTTTTTCCAAGTATGTAGAAAGGGACTGATATTAACCTAATCAGTCTGGTTGTATCTATCAGTGGCATGGCAAAGAGCAGCTCTTGGTTGTTTGTACAGACATCAATTTGGTCTGAAAAATCTGCAACAAAAACAAACAATCCAGATCGCTTCAAAGACATTCCACCAATCAGTTCACTCACTTTTGTTAATTTTCCGTTCACTTCTAACTCTACGGCTTTTGGACTTGAATTAGACAATTGTCCTTTTCCATGCACTTTCGATCAAATAACCCCGCACATATACACACAAACCCACTTGAAATATTTGCTTAAAGTTCGGAGAATTCTAATGGCAGGTGAAGTGCATGATAAGGAGCGTTTTTAGCCGTCTTTCAACATTACAGCGGGCGACTAATTTTATGGGTTTTAAATAAAACTGTACACGCTAATAGGTAAAGTTTCAAGTCTGATCATCTATTAAATTACATGTACAGGGTAGGGTGTCAAACAAAAGCCGGTGCGTAGGTAAGCAGAATATTGGATTGCCCCCTATCCTCCTTCTGCTTGTGGTTGCTGCTGATACGTTAACGCCCAGTAATAGCCTTTAAGTTGCTGGAGATGTTCATGCGTTCCCATCTAGAATTAATACCAAATCCAATAAACCGTTTTTTCCTGTGTTAGGCTCGCTGACCTCCACAATTTTTCCATTGTTTAAAACCAGGATGATATCGGCGTTTCGTACAGTGGATAGTCGATGGGCAATCACAATAACGGTCCGTCCTTTGCGTGCATTGTCCAGGGCAGCCTGGACAACTTTTTCAGATTCCGCGTCTAGGGCACTAAAACCGAAATTGTATCGAGCAATTAGACTAGTAGAAAATTTTCCATTCTCACCTGGTTGCTTCATCTAACAGGAGTATCTTGGGATCCTTCAACAGGGCTCTAGCAATAGCAATTCTCTGCTTTTGACCTCCCGATAAAGTGGCGCCCCTTTCGCCGACCATTGTTTGGTATCCGTTGGGAAAGTGCGAGATAAACTCGTCTGCGTTGGCTAACTGAGCCGCTTTTCTCACCTTAAAAAAATAATGTTTGATGAACAAATCAGCCAATTTCTATACTTAAACCCAACTAACATCTTCATCTGTTGCATCAGGTTTGCCATATCGGATATTCTCTAAAATGGTAGTCCCAAACAGAATGGGTTCTTGGCTGATGAGACCCAAAGCCTTGCGCCTCAACCATGAAGGATCGAGCGTTTTCAGGTCGTAACCATCGATTTTCACTGATCCATTGTCGACATCGTAGAATCTAACCAGTTAGCATTGAAAAAAACCATTTCATCCAACACAAATGGGCCTACCTTTCTACAAGAGCCACAATGGTGGATTTTCCATTGCCTGAGGCCCCCACAATGGCAACCGTTTTCCCTGCCGGAACCGATAAGTTGAAGTTTTCCAAAACAACCTAAAATCAGCAAAAATCGCGTGAATAATTCCCAAATTGGGTCTTTGATAATTGCAAAATACCTGCTGTTTCCTAGTGGGATACGCAAAGGTTACATTCTGGAAAACAATTTCGCCTTTAAGAAATTTGTCGGGAATAATTCGGCCGCCTTTCAGGTTCATTGAGGGCGTCATGTTGATGTACTGTAAAGAATTTTATTTAATTTTACGCAGTTTTATGGGGAGTTTTACCTCAAACACTCGGCCGCCTGCAGCCAGTCCTTTAATCACACTGCCAAACAGCAAAGAAACTTGCGCTAATGATCTTTGGATGGTTTGGGCCGAGATTAAAAACGACATCACTTCACCGGCTGAGAGCTGATTGGTTGATAGTAGGTAGCCGCCCAGATACAACGTCATCAACACTGTACTGAAAGCCCGAAAGTTCAGGCCAATGAACGGGAAACTCTGAGTAGATTGACTGATTTACCCATTTAGAAACAAATTGGTCCCAGCTTGAAAAATTCCGATTCCAAAGCCGAGAGCTTCATTCAAATCTTTCGCCTTCTCAGCCTCTTGCACGAACATGATTTCCTCCTGATCGTCCATGGCGAACGCTCTAACAGTTCGAATGTTGCTGATCGCTTCGTCCGCAACTGCAGTGGCTTTTTCCACCTAAACATTACAGCATTTAATAAAAGCCCGTGAAACATTGAAGATAAACCATATTAGGAATTATATTACTCACCTACCTGCGCTTGAGTCTTTCGGGAAGTCGATCTAAGAATCGAGCCAAACACGGTGCCAACAGCGATCACCGAAGGAATGCACAACATTGATATGCAAGTCATATAAGGGGAAATCATTAGAAGGGACACTGAGCAGCCAATGATTTGGGTAGCGGCCCGCAAACCCCCTGAAATCGTCTGTTTGAAGCTGCTTTTAAAGTCCTGAATGTCTGCAGTCAGTCTAGATAGTGACAAATATATCAGATGTAATTTGGCGCATAAATTCCTTCTACCTAGTGACGATTTCTCCTGTTCTTTGAGCGTCAAAAAATGCAATGTCCTGCTTAAGAATTGAGGCGAATAGATCCGACTTCATTCTAAAGGCGATTTTTTCTCCCAGGTTTGATAGCATTGATATGTAGAAGAACGTGAAGAAGCTCTGCGCATTTAGTGGATGCATATTAAGGATCTACCTAAATTGCCACTAGATAGACATACTTGTCCTAGATACATGGCAATCAGCTTTAGGGCTGGAAGTTTCATTTCCGAGATGAACAATTTGCTGTCCTGCTCGTGAGTGAATCTAGAGAGCACATTGATAACACCACCCATCACTTGAGGAATTTGAATGTTTAACAAGGCGACCACTAAAGCTCCCTGAAAGTGACCCGAGCGTGAGCGTAGAGAAACTCTAACTGCAGGTAGAAACAAACCAAAATTGCTGCCACGAAGCTCCATAAATGAGGCTTTAGATATTGCCAGAACCTTTTCCAGTCGAAGTTCACTTTTGCATCACTGCTTGTTCTATAACCTGCTAGTCTAGACCTACTTTCACAGCAAACTAATGGGTTGCCAAAGTAAACTTTGGCGGCCCCGCAAGTCAGGAATACGCTGATTTTTATGGGTATACTACAGTTAGTGGGGCTGTTTCTTGACTTGAGGCAGGTTCTTCCCACGTGCCTTATAGGAACGTTGTTATGCAGTGAGTTCCAGGGCTTGATGGAACTGCGACACAGATTCCTATTAAAGAGCAAAACAATGAGACAATCATGTGACAGTTATAGAAACTAACCGGAAAAGCCCGGGGGTGGACCGGGGAATTTGGGCTAATTTCCACAACATTCGCGACAAGTGTGTTTTGCATAAAATGATAATACAAATCTTAGTTTTGAAGTGACGAGAACCAACGAAAAAGTTTGGTTATGATTAACAATTATTTGCCTTGCGTCTACGGGGGCGACCTTACACGATTTATCCATGTGTGGTAGGCAATCAGTTATACAATAACATGTGTAGGTGCAGGCGTTTGATGAGCGCTTCAGTGCATTACACTAATGTTATAAAAAAATATTTAATTTTATTAATAATAAGAACAAATTTAATGAATAATTTTTAAGAATAGTCGAGGAATCGTCAGCTCTGTTGGATCTTTAAGTATACATATACCAAAAACTAAGAGCGTTGTCAAAAATCACCAAAAAGGTAAAACAAGAGTTACAAAGAAATCCATACGGATGGTTTGTATTGCACTATCTATTAACGACCACAAAAAGTACGTTCCTCTTTTAATTAACTAAGTATAAATAAAAAAATAAAAGCGGTTTTCGAAAAAAAATATTACTTTGCACTGTTAATTTTTTTCGGAAAATTGGAAACATTCCAAATATGTCCGATCAGTCCGATATGTTGTATGAAATATATCCACTTTGATGCTCTATCCATTAATGGCAATTAGAAGTCGGTTGTTCTATTGGTTCTGTAAGGATAAATAAACAACTAGGCGCGATTTTGAAGAAAATGGTCTATTTCTGCACTTTGAAACAAGCTGAGAAAACTGGAGGAAATTTCATAAGAATATTTTGTATGGAAATTATGTACTTTGAAGCTCTATCTATGAATTACAGAAAAGAGACGGTTATATTATGGGTTCTCTAAATATGAACTAAAAACCAAGGGCGGTTTGGAAAAAAATGACTTAAATTTGCACTCGGAGATTTGATAACATAATTAAAAAGTTTTCATAAATTTTATCTTGTTAAAAATGTATATTTTTAACAAAAATGTTATATGCTTATAAATATTTTTTAACCAAAAGTTACTTTTTCCTACACTTCGATATAAGTGATTTTTCATAATTTCTTTGAAAACATGAATAGTTTGTTCCTTGATGACCCTCAAAAAATCAAACGAAAGGCATATGAAAACAACCAAAACAGTGAAAATCAACCAGTGATAATCAGTTTTTAAACCTAAAAAGGTTTGTTATCGTCGATAAACAACGTGAATTAACTCCACTTATTAGCTGAACAAACAAAAACGAAATCGTAGGAAAACCTGCCAATTATTTATAGCATTATAGGAACCCCCCGAAATGCGCACCTCTGCAGACATGTCTATGCATATGCGACGCACAAGATAATCTTGAACAATTATACAGACAAATGTCGCCAAAGGCCTAGACCTAGAAAACCCATCCATAATTCTGGTTTCGGACATTAGAATTTAGAATGTTTGCGTAACTTATATGATTGACCCAGTTGGGCATAAGGTAAGAGATGCACTGAAGTAGTAAATAGGCAGAAACCCGCGTATTTTGTTTGCTCAGTTTACAATGACGATCTGTTTTCACCTCGTCACTTTACAATTAGTCCTAGTATCAGTTTTATCATCCAGCCAAGTACTTTCTTTCCATTTGATAAAGCCAATGAATAATCATATCTAATCAGTAATAATTCTATCATTGCAAGGAGCGAATAGTTAGTTTATAGAGTAGGTATCAATCGCGATGATTTGGCAAAGAAGTAGGTACGAGACGTTGATGTTAAACATCTAACTGTGGCGGTTGAGAAAATTAAATATTTGTCCATTCATCTGGAGAATCGCCTTTGTTAGACGACGGTTTATTGTGCGAGTGAGTAGTTCATTGCCAGGAACAGTCCGCAATGGGAAGCTCCAAGAGCAAGTTTTCCGCCCTGACAGAAGGCATTCTGGAAGAATATACAATTTTGACGTATTTGAGCAAAGCTGAGATCTTGTAGTAAGTATCTATTCAATAGCATAGATATAAAGCGAATGAGTGCATCGCGCCGCTCCGTCCATTACGCACTTTTCTGTACTTAATTCGAAACTTTTCCTAAGAGACAAACAAGTCATAAAATGCACGTTTTTTATCATAAATTATTGATTTAACAGATTAAAAAGAACACTTCTGACACATGAAAATCCACTTAATTTTGGGAAATGCCTTAAGAAAGCATTTTTTTTTATTCTCATGAGAATCTACTCAAAGAAGACTGGGTGTCCTTGGCTAGATACTACTGAATTTTAAAAATATTTTTTGTGAGTCTTTGTGTTTCTCCTTGTTTAGTTATTTAATACAAATGTTATTGTATATACAAATGCCACTTGAGTTTTATTATTATCTGATGAGTACAAATATTTTAACTGTTGGTAGATATATTATTTTGATCCTCGAAGCAGGACTGCTTCTGGGGCTAAAATGTAACATCAATTAAAATATTTCTACTCTTCAAAGATACACCATTTATAATGTTACAAAACATGTATTTGCAACGTTTAAATAACGTTTAGCGCAACGTTTCAGTAATATTTCCTTGAAACGTTTCAGCAATGGTCAGCGAAACGTTTCAATGAAACGTTTCTGAAGGCGAACATTTTCAGTTCCATAATCATTTCTGAAACATAGATACAGGGTGTCCCGTAAGCACATGATCAAAAGAGTACTACGATATTCTTGGGATCAAAAGAAGACGATCTGACCTAACTTTTATTAACAAAAAATGTCTGGCTCCTCTGCTTTTGATGGTCAAAGTTCTTCAAAAAATGATGAATATTGATGTATTTTGGGTGAAACTCGCTGTGAATTTGTTCTTATGTAAGACTCATATTTTGATGAAACAGTCGAGTTTAACCGTTTTGGACAAGTGGTGAATTCTTAAGTGTCGTGCTACAAAAACTACCAGAACTTTTTATTTGGTAGATGAAATCAACTCATTTTTTTTGGTCAATGCAATAATCATTTATTCACAATTTTGTGCTCTTTGTAAAATCCTGTAGCACTCATAGTTTTTGCGCAAAAAAATATGTCTGTTTTCTTGCCATTTAACAATGTTAGACATTAACGGCAAATATGCGCCGCTTAAAGGCATACGCTTTCACGCAAGTTGTTATTGCGAAATCCTAAAACTTTGACGATGTCGGTCATTTCTTCATCAAAAAAGGTAATTCAAAACGAATTTGTGATATTGATTGACAATGATTTTGTGCCTCGTATCACGATATTTGCAGTTAATGTCTATCATTGTTAAGTGGCAAGGAAACAGAACTATTTTTTTCGCAAAAACTATGAATGCTACAAGATTTTACAAAGAGCACAGAATTGTGGATAAATAATTAGTCCATCAACCTAAAAAAAATGAGTTGATTTCATCTTGCAACTAAAAAGTTCTGGTAGTTTTTGTACCACGACACTCAAGAATTTACCACTTGTCCAAAACGGCTGAACTCGATTGTGTCATCAACATATGAGTCGTACATAAGAACAAATTCACAGCGAGTTTCACCAAAATACATCGTACCATTCTCCCGATATTTCAAAAAAGATAAATTTTTTGAAGAACTTCATTACCATCAATAGCAGAGGTGCCAGACATTTTTTGTTAATAAAAGTTCTCCTAAAATCCTTTTGATTACTTACGGGACACTCTGTATAGGTGCAGGTTACTGAAACACCCTATATTTGATGTTATCAAAAAATTATTCCATATTCAATTTGTCAAGATTAGCAGGAGATATTTATACTTTTAATTGTAAGAGTGGGATATAATATAGTTGTTTTCTTCTTTGGCCGAATATAATGTAAATTTTTTATCTATTTTTATTTAACATGCAAGCCTTGCAAATATTCATTTTTAGTAGTAACGACATGCTTTTGTCAAACAAGGAGCTAACAGAGTTTTACAATACCTTGAGTGTCCCCATATGAATTTACAATAGAAATATTATACGAGATTTTATCTACGTAAAATAACGAAATAAAGGTTATAAAATATATTTCACAACTGTGAACATTTTTTAAACGTTATTATGTTGGAAACCAATGCTGAATGAAATTCGTTTCAACACTAGTATTGTAATAAAAACTATTATAAACAAATCTATTTTTTGAATTGAATAATTCTATTTACTAAACGAAAGTAGGTTAAAAATATTTAATTTAACGAAAATAGCATTATAAACAGTGAATAGAACTTTCATAAGATAGTGAAATAATTCAATAATGATGTAGTTATTCCCACAGAACATTAGAAGAGGCATTCTTCTATTATTATGCTTAGCAACAATAGCAATGCTTAGCAAACGAATCTATAATTAACTCAAAATCAATTTTTTTGCAATACCTTTTTGAACAAACACACTAGTTATGATGCCAAACATGTAAGGCTTGGGCCACACTGTATGTGTCCGATTTGCCATGGAATTTTGACAGTTGAGTTTGGATACAAACAGGGTTAAGGTATAGGAAAATCGCACTTACCATTGCTGTTCAATGTTCGCACTCAAATAGGGCATTCGTGTAATCATCACGTTCATATAAAGTTCTTAAAAGGCTGAAGAAGATCTCAAAAAGTCCAATATCCGACCGCACTTGACAGAAGACGTCAGAATGTTCTCAAGCTGGAAATTGGCGTTTATGGGGCTAAAATCCCAAAATTGCTTCCAAAAATGTCGCATAACAATAGCGGTAAACCTAGTTTTGCAGAAAATGTCCAATTTTTCGCACTAACATCGAAAAATTCTGCAAATTTTTAAAGTGGAACCGGAGCGAAGCGCGCGCATGTGTACTGTACATCATTAAGCAATAGACTACCACAGATCACAGAGTAATAATAACCTTTGTGATCTGTGATAGACTACTAATACGAGAAAAGTCGAGTGCGCTCGGTAATCTGCGCCAGTCCCAAAAGCAGTTGCCATAGAAACCCACTGATTGCGTGTTGTACAGGGTCCGACCAAAATTTATGGCATCAGAATACGTCTTTTCCGCCACATCTACGGCGAAAGACACTTTTTTCTTAAAATTGAGTGGAGCTGAATCGAGCAAAAAGTAGCATTTTGGTGTTTTTACAGCATCTACAAAATATTCGGCCAAATCGACCAAACCGGCGCCCTGCATAGCTTGAACAGTCGCTTTCCTTGCCACTACGTGCAAGAAGTGTTCACTCAATTGAAGGTAAGTTTTCTTGCCTTAACCAGTAGCCAAACTGTACATCTATCTGTTGCAGTACAATCCATTTCGCGACCGGATTTTCCAAGTATTCTCCTCAGAGGAGGATGGAAAGATGTCTTTCGAGGACATTCTAGATCTGTGCTCGGCCATGTCCGAAAAGTGTCCGGCCTCGGTTAAAGCTGCATGGGCTTTTCGAATATTAGGTAGGTGCCGAATTGAATTTACTTGAGACTAAATTAATGGGCTTTTCAGACTTTGACGGCGATGGTTTTGTGGGAGAAGACGATTTAGCGCAAGTGATTCAACGGTTAACTCAACGCGCTGGTTACCGAACCGAAGAAGAACGAGCCGGCTACATCCGTGAAGATGAACAAAATCACATCATTAAAATAGTGAGTGACTTTGAAAATTGCTTCTCAATTGGTGATGATTGACAAACTTATGCAGCTGATAGACGAAATGAGCATAGAATCTTCCGGGAAGGTCTCAATACAGGAGTTCATCCACGCAGTGGGAAAAATGTCCGAATTTCCCCACTCGTTTTGCTTCCGCTTCTAACACCCGGTATATCCAGCTACTTAGTTTTACTGCAGGGATATTCAACGAGTGTCTGCGGAAGGTAAACAACCGAGTTTATCCCACTATTGTTTTATATTTAATCAAAATTACTTATTTTTACTTTGTATTGCGATAAGATAATAAAGTGATTAATAGAATTTAAGCACATAATTCGCTTTGTTTCGCTTCAATTGCTTTGTTTTTGCAAACAAATCAAAGCTTAAAAGCCCATTCGAGTAAGCTGATTTTGTTCGGGAAAATTGTTAACTGCACCCCGTAGACGACCCACCCACTCATGCGCTCGGTAATAGTCGGCACAATGTCCAAAAGTGGGACAGAAAACCCATGAAAGCCCGCGTGTCCTTGTTTCACTGCCTGATTTACGGGGAGTGATCGCCAAGGGTTTTACGTTTCAACATCAAGAGAAGAGTAGAATAAAGGAAACCGTAGTTGGCACACTTCAAATGCCAATTTAAGTTGGAAAAGCTGGAAAGTTCCCAGAACGCTGTTCTAGATAGTTAAAGGGAAAATAAAGCGGCTCACTGAGTTAATAATAGGAATACTTGCTGCAATTTTAGGAACTGTTATCAATAGAAACAAAAATATGCATTGGCCTAGCTGATTTTATTAGAGATTACTGTTGAACTTATTACTGTAGCAGCCCATTCGAATAGCGCTCGGCAATTTCCTCCGCAATGTCTAGAAGCGAGACAGGAAAGGTATGGATAGGAGGTTGTCCTTGTCTTACTGACTGGTGTACGGGGACTGATCCCAATATACTAGCAACATTTTTTACAAAAAAACCGGAATCCGACCGGAAACAATAGCAAGATTTGCAAAACAAGTTATCAGTGACGATTGAATGTCGGTTGATCTACTCAGCATGTCATTGACACAGGGGCGGATCCAGCTTTAAATTCAGGGGGGGGGGGGTTAAGTAGAAAAAATACAGTCTTCTGTTGTCTATGAAATTATCGTCGTTTTGGGCAAGGGTAAGATTATTGCAAAATTTCATGTTTTCCGTCCCGTTTTGCATGTTTCTCGGAAGCAAAATGAGCAAGAACGCTCGTTTTTACATCAGTCCAAAGA
>NW_026017111.1:6079292-6086337 GCF_020466585.1 Dendroctonus ponderosae
CATGACGCTGCTTTTTTCGAAGTTTCTCAAGAACCATTCGAGTCACAGAATTCGTTTTGGCATCGTTGGATAGAGAATTGAAAAGTCGATTCAGTCGTAGCAACGTGAGTGAGGAAATTCGAGTGGTTTTGACCCAGAAAGTGAAATTTGAATATCAGACACTTAGGTGCAAGATTATGCCAAAATCTAATGTTTTCCGTCCCGTTTTTGCTCATATCTCGGAGGCAAAATGAGCAAGAGCGCTCATTTGTACATCATTCTAGAGAGAAATAAATGGCCTTTTTAGCAAGTGAACCATCGATAAGGAAATGTTGGCAGTTTTCTCAAAAAATGCTTGAATTTAAGAAGTTTTAGATTTGCGTGGTTTTTTTTGAGTTGCAAAATCTACTTGAACATGACGCTGCTTTTTTTGAAGTTCCTCAAGAACTATTCTAGCCACAGAATTCGTTTTGGCATCGTTGGATAGAGAATTGAATGGGGGGTCATAACCCCGATGACCCCCCCCCCCGGATCCGCCCTTGCATTGACAGCCCTAAATTTTGTTTTAAGGAAGAGGAGTGATATAAGGAAACCGTACTTTCTTCTTTCCAAATGCCAGATTCATATGAAAACTAGAACCTCGTCCTAGATAATAAAAGTGAAAATAAGTCCCCAAAGTCGCAGCAATGCCCGGAAGCGAGACAGAAAACGCATCGAAACCAGTTTTTCCTTGTCCCACTATTTATGTTACGGGGACTGATCGCAATTTATTCAGATAATTTGGGCCAGAAAAGCGAGAAGGGACCTACGAGTTCCACTTACCTTTAAGGAAGCTCCTGCTTAAACCCCCTTTGATGGTTGAGTTGCATTACTAGGGCTGTTATTTGCAAGAACTCCGGTTGTAGACGCCTGTAAGTGCCCGCTCCGGTAACATCGGGGCTCTGTAGGTTCTCTCCAAAGTCAGTGGTAGGACTATTGGGTCCTTGTAGCGAGTGTAGCGTTCCGGGCATTTCAAGTAAACGCTGGAAAGAAAATAAATGTCATCTTCGAAGGTTTCAGCATGGTAATGAAGGCAACCATCACGTTCACTTTTCAAAAGCCTTGATCAAAGCAAGTAGATAAACCTTTTGGACCTACCTGGTAGGATCTTTAGGGCACTGGTAGCTGTAGTCGGATGCCTTAAAGAAATCCAAAGGATGCAAACTGCCAGTATGATCTTTGTACTGGTCACGATGCATCTGGCAAGCCTACAACAATGCAACATCCAAACGTCCATTCTGAGTAGACTTCTGAGCCTCACCCTGTAAAAGTCGTCTACTTCCTGCTGCCTGGCGGCATCCAGCATACTGATTCCCGATGGGGGAAACTGCAGGTACTTGCTGGGTTTGCCATAGATGGAAATGTCTGGATGCGGAGTGTAGGGACTGGTCAGAACGCCCCATTCCTGCGCAGGCATTTGCATTCTGGATATGCGATCATTTCTGAAACTTTGAAAGTAGCTAGTGTGTCCTGATTGGTAGAAGCTGGATTTCAAGGGAGGGTGCGCGCCTATAAATCCCCCTTTTAACGTGGGTGGATAGTATGAAGCGCTGATATCGGAAAAGCGCACATCCCCCATTTTGATACGGCACTGAAAATTTGGATTTTTGCCGAAAAATGGTGACGTTGACTGGAAAAAATGTCAACTACCTGCCCGATCCAGGTCGTTTCAAGCCTTCAAACTATTCGACACCCTGTATAGCTGATTTCAAAAGTACTGACGCCCCCTGGTGGCTAAAATTATAACTACAAGTTAAGCAGTAATTTGACACTTGTTTTGTTGACATTGATGTTTACATCTGACTGTGACGTGTTCTTATCAACTTTTGCAAGCTTTTCAAGTATAGATGATAGAATATATAATAGATATAGATCGAAAAATGTGTAAATAAATAAACAAGTCTGACAAGTCTTAACTGTTAGTAGACAACGAGTAATTTGACGTTTCGCAGCGCCACCATCGGTAGTTAAGCTAGCGAAATGAATTAAATGTTTGGATATTAAGAAAGAAAACCAGGTGCGTGTAAAAAGCATTTACAAGGCTTTTTTAATCAGATATACATGTATAATTTTCGCTATATATCGTATATAGATACAAAAATAGATTTGTAGCTATACATATAAAGAATTTCCTATAAAATTATATTAAATCATTCACATTTAATGGCTGCCCAGGTAGCAAGATGACGTTCACTGTCGTGAATATCAGGTCATATTTTGGTCATCAACTTTGACCAGGAGTGCATTCTGTCGGGGCGTTCCAAAAGAAACGACCTTAGAGAAGGAAAGAGACACTCGCTTGTGTGATGAAAAGAACGACTGTATCATTAACAGAGTGACACCTGACAGATCCCGTTTACGAACACGCTCGCGGAAATGACGTACATGAGGCGTCATTTTCTGACGTCGAATTTGTAGTCTATTTGCACTTACATGTGCAGTTCCATGTAAGTTGCAAAATGCATAGAAGAAAAGAGTTACAGAAGAAGAGGAAAATCAACTAAGTCAACCACCATATAAAGATTAACGAAAAAAATGCGCCTTCCAAAGTTGCAATTTGTCCACTGTTTTAGTTTTTTTTGCAATAAAGCATGTATACTTTAGAATCAGTGTTTTTTGTCAAATATGAAAACCGATCAAAAAAGAAAACCGTAATATTTTAGGTCTAAAGCACGTCAACAAGACGTTCATTCCGACGTCATTTAACCTGTGACGTTAAACCAACGGCAATTTAACGTCAGTCGGACATTAGCTGCCCAAAAAGTGACGTCAATGACGGCAGTTTGCTACCTGAGTGCGCCCTTTCCATTACTGATGGAAACTTAAACGAAAATCCACTAAAGAGTTGCGCAGTAAGAGCGATCATGTGAAGCCAACTTGACTCACAACCGGGTAAGAAGGCAGTGAAAATATCAGGAAATCCAGCTTAATTGAGCACAACAGATGTTAAGATGATATGCATTGGCCACACTTACAAACAATCGCTCTCACTATGCATCTACAATGTATAAAACTGTAAAAAAACAAACTAAATTACATAATAGAATGACACATATTGAGCATAAGTAAAACGCCACTTGGGCTCTGTTCAAAGAGGCAACATTGGGGTTTTGAGCAACACACTATTAAACTATTGACTGCCCCCCCGTAGCGCACAGGTGGCCTTTTTAAAGCGAGTCGGCCACATTCAACCCTGCGCCCAGGAGCGAGACAGAGCAAGCGGTCGCCATGGAATTAACTGGGTGTTGCCATAGCATACCAGGGCCGATTGCAACTTAATTTGAAATGCAAAACTCAGGGAATGTCCGCGGTTGATAGTGAGAATCCCCAAGCAGTTGCCCCTTTAAACTTAAACTATTTTGTCTTTTTTTGTTAAATCGGTAGACAATATTCCATGGAAAACGACGCCGGTGCAAGCAGTTCATTCGTTTGAAACGGCTGCGGTTTTGAGGTTAAACGAATCAGAATTTGCGATAGCTAAATGGTAAGAATTTTGAATAAGAATTTCACAATTTTACTAACAGCACAGTTTTCATTTGACTCAACTAGGCGTGGCTAACACAGTGGATTTTGAGGTGTTGACGCACTACCGCACACGGATGCAGTAAATACATACGATAAATGTGTTGGTAGATAACAGAGGGTCTTGTGTTATCAGCGCGTTCAATCTCTTTTTTTTGGTTTTACTGAAGAATCGAATAAATTAAATCGGAACATATTTTCTTCTTGAGACTTTTCGGAGAAAAGATCCGAATATTTGAATGCTCTGACCGGTGTCGGAAATCCTTGAAGTAACAGTTTTTCTGGCCAAGTCTGCCATCTTGAATGAGGTTAAATCTAAGTTTTATTGAAGGTGTCGGTCCGCAAGACGCGCGGTGTTATAGCGCATGGACGCACAGAGCGGCATCAACACAGTGTTACCCAGGCCTAGACTCAACCAAGGGGAACTGAAGAACAATGACGCGGTCAGTACCATCAGGGCCGTCAAAAAGTTCTAATCTGAGTGGGCAGAGAACTGTGCTTACTTACAATTTAGGAAAACCGTTTTCAACCGAATTTTGCAATCACACTTAGCAAACAAACATGAAAAAAACAGAATCGCGGTTGCACTGGTAAAAACCCCCATAAAAGCCTATTGTCTATCGATCAATTTTGTGCGGAACAATCGTACAGAAAGAATCTTATATTTATTTTCTTCCTATCTAATTTGAGACCGGACGAATTGGACAGGGACACGCAAACTTGATCGGTAAGGCAAATAGAAAAGCAGCTTCCTACAATAAAACTGACAACGGCCATGTCCAGGCCAATTCCTTTAAATATATATCACATAACTTTATTTGGCAGTAAACTTGACCAGGTTGCCATTTTCCTCAAATATCCCCGGATTCAAGTAGAGCTTCTTGAAACCCTTTGAGGTGTGCTCAGAGGTTTGCACCGTGCCAATCTCTGACATACGCCTGCGCAGCCCTTCGTCTACTTTAACCAGTAGATCCACCACGGACTCATCCTTGGCCAACTTCATGAAGTGCTCGCAGATGAGTTCGATATACCAGGTGCCTCTAAATGGATCCCGATGCGCCTTGGAGCCCTGCATCGTTGCATGTCCGATCAGCATGTCTTCAACGGGACGAAAGTGCTCGAAAACCGGCTCGTTTCTGGTCTCGATCGGCTCAGAAGGCGGCGACGAAGTCTTGCGACGCCCATCAAACTCCGTACTGTATCTCCGGGGCAAATCCAACTCATTGCCTCTGCACACCTGGTAGATGAACACCTTGGGTTTTCCACGGAACATTGAGCAATTTTCATTGGTAAAGTAGGTTTGAATGGCGCTGGTCGTTAAGTAGTGGCCATCAGTGCCATAAATGATCGTTTCATTCAGCTTGTCTTCGCCATGGCTCATTATGAAAATGAAACAGGCGTCGGGAGGGCTCTCCCGATCCGGTTGTGCGAACTGCTTCAACACATCCTGCATTTCGGCGGCTGTCAAGTTACTCTCCGTCTGGATAATCTGAAAATATGCACAGAGTTGAAGGATTTGAACTGGCTTAGAGCCTCTATACATATCTTCTACTTTCTTGCAGGGTCTGGGACACTGGATAAGGCAGGATGGTCACGCACTTTGGAGTTTTGCTCGTTACGGATATTTTCAGGCTTTCCATGACACGAAAGAAAGCTGCTTTGTGTGCAAATAGATTACTTTTCTACTGAAACGTATTGTTCGAACGCCGTAAAAAAGAAAAAAGGGCTTCATGGAGGAAGGAATGCAAGGATATCGAAGATATGCCGAGCTACGCCAGACTCTATAAGGCAATCTCAAAAGAACCACAGCAAAAAGTGGGCTCCCTGATAAAACCACAGGGAGGATATACAACAACAGAAGAGGAGTCTCTGGAGCTTATGCTTAAGACTCACTTTCATGGATCAATACTGGGAACAGGCAGAGAACAGGAGATGCCGGTGATCTACAGGACGCGACAGCGTGCACCGAAAGAGCACTGGACTCTTGCCTCAAACATCGTAAACCAGTACAAAGTAAAGTGGACCATGAGTTCCTTCAGACCATTTAAATCACCGGGAACAGATGGCCTAATGCCAGTTCTGCTACAACAGGGAACCGATTTACTGGTGCCCCTCTTGTGCAAGATGCTCCGGGCTTGGCCCTGGCATATATGAAAATGGAATGGAGAATGGCGAAAGTAGTATTCATTCCAAAACCAGGACGGGCGACGTATGCCCAGGCCAAATCCTTTCGCCCGATCAGCCAAGATCCTTCTTACTCAAAACACTAGAAAAGGTGATCGACAGAGATATCAGGGAAGAGGTTCTTACTAGAAGTCCTCTACACCACAACCAATATGCCTACCAAATGGGAAAATCCTGCGAATCTCCCATCCACGAGTTGGTGCAGAGGGCACAAACCTCATTAGAGCGTAAAGAAATAGCTCTGGCGGCTTTTCTGGACATTGAGGGAGCCTTTGACAATACCTCTTTTCAGTCAGTAGTCAGAGCGGTTAAAAAATCGTGGAGTGGAGCCTATAATATGTAAATGGATCCAAAACATGCTGAGTTGCAGAACGGTTACTGTTAAAGAACATGTGGGACAGAACACAAACAAGACGATCAGGGCTTTATGGACCTGCAAACGCACTTTTGGAAAAACATGGGGAATTTTACCGAAGATGGTGTATTGGACGTTCGTCACCATTCCGAAACCCATAATCACATATTCCGCCGTCATATGGTGGATTAGAACCAAAATCAGCACATATCGACAGTCCCTGAACAAAGTTCAGCGGCTAGCGTGACTGGGAATAACTGAAGCAATGTCAACGACGCCGACAGCCGCTATGGAGACAGTCCTGGGGCTGGAGCCGTTGCATTTATCCATTGAAGCTGAGGCCCTAAGAAGCGCTTACCGTATGGGTGACGATGTCCTCAGGAAAGCAACGGATTTGGGACACAGTGCGATATTCAGAAAGTTGTAGACAGTCGAACCCATGGGATCAAAAGCTGATCGAATCAAAACTCTAAGCATCTCGGTACCTTTCAGAACATATGTCCTAAACGAGAGGCGAGATGGTGTAGAGTCCATCAGCCATCACAGGGGACCCCGTATGGTACACGGAGGGCATAAAAACAGCGTCGGGCACAGGCGCTGGTATAGTCGAAAGAGGAAGAACTGGGGAAAGGATCACCTTAAACCTGGGTACAACTACGACAGCTTTCCAAGCAAGCATCCTAGCAATAACAAATTGCGCCCGGAAAATGAAGGAAAGAGCCTACACACGTAAGCACATTACCATCGTAACCGGAGATGAAGCCACAATAAAGGCATTAGAATCGTACACAATCAGGTCACAATGTGTGCTAGATTGTGGAAAAGAACTTACAACCCTGGCCGGGAGCTCAAACAGAGTAAAACTCACTTGGGCAACTGGTACGAACAGGAACAAAGAAAACGAGATTGCTGCGGAACTTGCTAAGGCAGGGACCGAGAAACCACTGACCAACCAAGAACCTGCTT
>NW_026017111.1:6086657-6092414 GCF_020466585.1 Dendroctonus ponderosae
ACACCACCTCGGCGGTGAGGAAAGGGTTTTAGTGGGTAAACAGCTTAGCTGGAGTCCCACACAACCCAGAGCGACAGACCACCAGCTCTGGGAGTACATAAAAGAGCATTTCCCAAACCTCACCGGAATTTTTTTTTTAATTCGAACCCCGAAACAAAAAACCGACATTTGAGGACACACTGGCGCTTAACTGTGCATAGCTGTTCATATACTGGACAATTGTATCCTGGTGACTAAAATCCAACATAAAGTAAGAGAGGATCGACTTGCTGCTCTGCCTGCTCTTAAGCAGGAACAGACGGAAAACGGGTGCGAGTTATCCAAGAACGGATAGAAACTGTAACTGTCAGAAGAGAGCAGCTGAAGACAATAAGAAGTGCAAGTGGAAACCTATACGGAAACTGTTAACGAGAAAAATATCGAGCAAGAAAAAGAATTTCTAAAGCGTCCGAATATTCTAATTACGATGCAAGCTGAAAGCAACATCTTTGGTAGTGGTTCCATGTGCAAAAGCAGCCAAATTGCTTTTGGAACCTGGAAATTTTAAATCAGTTCTATGTGGTTTCTTGGCTTCAAAGCTTTTTCTTTACTAAATAATATGGTCGGATGAACATTTCGTTTCCACTAACGGTGTATTCAACAGGAAAAATGTACATTTTTGGTCATCTGGGCTGCAATTTTGGCACCAAGAATAAAGGCACTCGAATCGTACACAATCTGGTCTAGATTGTGTAAAAGAACTTACGACCCTGGCTGTGAGCTCAAACAGAGTAAAACTCAGTTAGGCAACTGGAACAAACAGGAGTAAAGAAAAATTTTTAAAGCAGGGGCCGAGCTACTACTGACAAACCAATAACCTGCTTGTGGCATATCTCATGTCCAAGTTAGGGCGGGAGTTGGGCAATGCATCTTGGAAGAACATGGAAAGTACTGGGAGGAGACACCGCAACTCCTTACCACAAGGCAGTTGGTGGACCTCCACAACCAGTGCGTAAAAATGAACTGCTAGATCTCAGCAGGCAAAAAAATAAGGAGGATAGTGGCCTTTTCAACAGGACACAACTCCCGCTAAAAACACCCCTTCAGGATGGGACCGAGCGATCAACCGACCTGCAGGGGGTGCCAGTTAGAGGACGAAACTACTCTACATATTATGTGTCACTGCACGTCATAGAATTCTTCTGGAATTCATAGAATAAATAGGGATAATGAAGGAGTAAAATACGCAGGCAGAATAGGACATAAATGACCGCGGTGCTAGGCCAAACACCACCTCGGCGGTGAGGAAGGGGTTTTAGTGGGTAAACAGCTTAGCTGGAGTCCTACACAGCCGTGAGCGCCAGATCATCAGCTCTTCAGATCATTATTTAGAAGCCCCCGATAAGCACTTTAGCCGAAGTACTCGATTTACCTGCCCACAACTCAAGAAGGGTTAAATAATATCGGTCGGTTCGATTCCAACATAGACATGTAAGTACTTGTTCTGAGACGTCCTGGTCAGCACGATCACCCGATATCACCCCGCTTGATTTTTTAGTGTATAAAGAATTATGTTTATAAGCTAAGTTTTGCAATTGAAAAAGACCCCGTAGATTGGTGGTTGCACCTTTTGAAAGTGTGACGCCCGAAATGCTGAGACCTCTTATATGTAGAGGGACAGTTAGAGATATTTAAGATGTTTTTCAAGTGAATTTCAATACATTCAAGGTTTTGTGGGAAAGTGTAGTACGATTTGCTCCAGCTTTGATATTAACGCCAGAAAATAAATTTTAGCTTTTTCCAAATAAGTCAGAAACGAAATTTCGTAACAAAGATCTGAGAGTACATTTTTTTCGTCTTTTAATCGCCCAATTTTTTTCCAATTTAACCAACTTCGTATCATCTACGGTTTCCGATATCCCCATTCTTATCTTGGACCGTGACTGCAAGCGTTAGAACAAAGGGATGCAACACAAAAAGCTCTGTATCTCAGGAACAACGCGTTTGCGGAAGTATATTAATACGAACTTTTCTACCCTCTTTTACTTCCCCAATCAACAACTTGATCGCCCTGTACCATTTCCCCGACACTAGCAAATATTTTGAAGATTTCTCTTCAGCATTCCTATGCAACGTTTCTCCTTTGAACGAACTGATTAAACTTAGTGCATTAGTAAAGAAAGGATCTTACCCAGCCACCCATTTGCGTGAACAGCTCAGTCAAATTGTCCTCATCAACTTTGGCCCCCTTTCGGGGTTTATGTCGTTCATGCGTAAAGTTGTGATTGTTAATAATTAGGACGTTTCCCCTGTTCTTCGATCTGCATTCATAGTAGGGAATATTTGGGTTGTGTTGAGAAGTGTCCAGGAACTTTGTGGCAAGTTCCACTTTAATGGTCAACGGGATCCGGCTGTGATTAACTGGTGAAAACACCTCCGACTCAATAGATGAGTTGATGTCGTCCTCAGTGTCCTCGTCATTGTCTTCGTAAAGAGGCGTTCCAAACGGTGTTATTCCGGACTTCTCTGCGGCGAGTGTTCGGGCCAGTTCAGACTGGCCTATCGTGGTTAGCCAATCAACCAAATAGTTGTAAGCAGCCTCTTCCTTATCGATAAGGGCGTCGAGGAATCTGATTTTGTTGTAGCGTTCATCGCGACTTGCAAAAAGGTTGCGCACCTCAGTTTCCGTGAAAATCGTACAGTCCTGGAGGCTTTTGGCCAAAGACTGCAGCTCGGTGAGTCGCAGCAACCTGTCTTTGTGGACTCTTAACAATTCGACTTGTTCATCCCGCATAGTTAGATCAATTTACAAAAACACTGATTAAAACACAAATAATCTCGCTGGTTAAAAATGGGGGGCTCATTCTGGCTCCGAACCTACGGGCCAATCATTGCAGCGACTGCAAACCGAATCAGAAAGAAACATATAAACAAAGGAAATGAGGTTGGGAAGTCTATCCCCGTCTAGTTGTAGCCCCAACGTTTATGTGGGCGCAAATCCCGACAGCTTTGGCCCTGGTGAATGGCGCGCAGTTTAAAAATTTACATTTAGTGCTTCTTGAAGGAGTATATTTAAATGAATTTCAATATTTCAGTATTGGTTTGAATTGTTCTTATATTTTATTTGTAAGTTTAATTTGAGTCACACCACTATTTTTCCCTTTACGAGACTGTTTTTTAACTGAAAAGATTCGCCTTTGCTTATTCACCTTTTTATTGTCTCTACGACGTTTAAAAATCTACTGCCGTGCACTTTAATAGCATTTAGTGATGTTTCTAGTGACAAACTAGAATTCACTAGAAAGTAACAAACTTAATAACGGATTTTTTATTGGAAGTAATTAAAAACTGCCACTTTTCGCACAGAAACCATTATGATAAAGAAACACAGCCTCAGAATTGTCAACATGCTGGATGCAATTTATTTAAATATGCTCGTTGAATTTGTTTTGCCTTTGCAAAAATACTTCACAATCTTAAATGTAAATGTTGAAACTTCGCGCCATTCAGCGGCATTAACTGTCAGGATTGGCGCCCACGTAAATGTTGCGCCTACCACTAGACGTGAGTGATTGTCAATGTTCTCATGTCCATCAATGACACCTAAGCCCTGAATGTTTTCAACTAATTAAATTAAATAAAAACCTTAATTGCACCTAAAACCTTGACCTCCAGTCAGAGTTTCATCAATTGATTGGTCGTCATAAATGTGTCACCAGATGGTTTGATAACAGTCTCTGTAGAACCCCCTCAAAGTCCTAACCTGCAAAAGGGTGAGCCCCCCAGTGTAGCTGTCAGTTTTTACTCTAAATCCTCGATTGCAGCCCCCATTCATCATGTCAGGCCATCCGAATGCGGCCTACAGCAAAATCCAAAAGGTCAAAAGGGGCTCCTTGAATCGCCCCCAAAGCGCCGCCATCATGGACAGTGACTTTTCCACGGGCTTCAAGAGCGACATTGAAAACGACTCAATTTCGCTGGCCTACAAAGCCCGACTGCATGCACTGTTCTCCCAAATTGAGCGCGAGTTCGATTTGCTCTATCAAGAAAACCAGAACCGTAGGCTTGTTTCAACTGCATGCAACATCTAAGGGCAATTATTTTATCTATTTCCAGTGCAGGACAAGATTGAAGTACTCAACGAGAAGCTGGAAAAGGACACCTTTGATAAGCCGGACTGTCCAGACTTTGAGAGCAATTTTTCCAAGGTGCTCACTAAGAAACGTGAGTGCGGATGACGTGAAGGGTGGTGTGGGCCTGCTTAACTCACCCTGATCATTTCACAGTCAGCTCATCCTCGCAGAAGTCGAAGACTGCTCACAAATTGAAGGCGCAAACTAGCAAGATCGTGTCCAGCTTCAAAGCCCCCCAGTACAGTTGCAGTCTGCTTAAAGAGTACGTGGGGCATAAAGATGGGGTTTGGGAGGTATCAGTGGCTAGGCCAGGGGTCCCAATAATTGGAACTGCTTCAGCAGGTAAGAAACGAAAATTCTTCTGTACTAAAAAAAGTTTTTTTCTATAAGGGGCGCATATTATTAACCGGTCTGATGTTGTTAATAATTACGCTGGAACTAATTTGGACGCATCCTCACAGATCATACAGCCTGCATCTGGAGCATTGAGTCAACCAGATGCCTGCTCCAGTACCAAGGCCATTCGGGCTCAGTGAATTCCATCAGGTTTCACCCGGCTAAGGACCTGGTCTTGACTGGGGGCGGCGATGGAGTGGCGCATATCTGGCAAGCGGCCCTCAATTGGGACCTACCTGTAAGCCAGTCACTCTAGGTTGGCCATGCTCACTGCTTCTATCCTCATCTAGAAGGGGCACTCTTCGGAAGAAGAGCTAGAAGAAGGTAGCGAGCAATTGGTACCGGGCGATGACTCCTCGGAAATGGTGGCTCAGCAAAGGGGCTCCTATTTGAGGACCCCAGTAGGGGAACTGAGTGGGCATTCCGGTGCTGTGGCCGCAGCCGAGTGGCTGGCCGGAGCTGAGCTGGCCATCACAGCTTCTTGGGACCGGCTGGCTATTCTGCATGATGTGGAGACCTGCACTCAGCTGTTGACTCTCGCAGGTAAGATTCAAGATGTGTTTATTGGAAGTGTGTAATTATTCTGTTTTCTTCTGACATTCCTAAGTTATTAGCGCCCCATACACGTGCAGATTATCCGTACAGTTCAGATACGTAGAGATTTGATTCGCCAGATCCAGATCGGACGAATTAAATCCTTTCCTGTCCACTAATTAATTGGGATTGGAAGTATCAGATCCGTCCGTTAGTGGAGTGAAATCTTACGTTTCAGACAGACTTGGTCTGGCGCGTGGTATTTCAAGTGAACTCAAAGATCTGGTCGTGGCAGAGGCAGATTAGTTAAACTAAGTGTTTAAAATGCGAAGCAAGAAACGGATAGCTATTGCTTGTGCTGGCATCATAGTGGTTTCAGAAGATCTACGCAAAAAAAGTGAGAAGAAAGTGGGTAGACTAGAGACTATAGACTGGAAGGGCTTCGGCAGCCAAAGAGAAAAATGCGACAAAAAAAATTAGAAATCGAATGCACGCTGGGATTTTTTTATAAACACGTTATTAAAACAATTAAATACATAATTATAGAAAAACAAACAAACGATACAAACCGAACTAATTAAAACAAACGTTAAAAAGGCAAATTGATCTACCACGATGTGTTCTGTGCACACTAATCATTAGGTACCCTTTAGTTAAACCCCGGCTGTTCTGGGCAACCTATTTTGTTCGCTCATACAGTTGTTCGTAAAACCTA
>NW_026017111.1:6093126-6111086 GCF_020466585.1 Dendroctonus ponderosae
TTTCTCAGAATTTGCAGTATTTCACTAAGAAAGTGGTAGATCAATTTGCCTTTTTAACGTTGGTTTTAATTAGTTCGGTTTGTATCGTTTGTTTGTTTTTCTATAATTATGTATTTAATTGTTTTAATAACAACGTGTTTATAAAAAAAAATCCCAGCGTGCATTCGATTTTTAATTTTTTTTGCCTCATTTTTCCCTATGGCTGCCGACGCCCTTCCAGTCTATAGTCTCCGGTCTACTCACTTTATTTTCATTTTTTTTGAGTAGATTTTCTGAAAACACTATGATGCCAGCACAAGCAATAGCTATCCGTTTCTTGCTTCGCATTTTAAACACTTAGTTTAACTAATCTGCTCTGCCACGACCAAATCTTTTAGCTCACTTGAAATACCACGCGCCAGATCAAGTCTGTCTGAAACGTAAGATTTCACTCCACTTACGGACGGATCTGATACCTCCAATCCCATTGGAAGAATCGCCACTCGTGCTTGGTATGTTAATTAGTTGGCAGGGAAAGATTTAATTCGTCCGATCTGGATCTGTCGAATCAAATCTCTACGTATCTGAACTGTACGGGTAATCTGCCCGTGTATGGGGCGCTATTAACGGACCGATATTTCTTCGAATTTGGCTCAGATATGACAGATATTTCGCTCGTGTATGGTGCGCTATTGAAATCCTTTTTGCTATTTAAAGGAAAAAATGCCTTGGTTGGGGGTCAAATTTCTTACCAGAATAAAATAAGTTGCTGCTGCTACATTTGTCCAATTCGAGTGTTTCACACGTACATTTCCAGCTTGGCTGTAGGGATATTTAATCAGTAATTTGGTTACGTCCATTTCTACAACAATACTTTGTACATAAGGAGTATTCCGAAGCCAGCGTTTTTTGGGCAGACTGAAGGTTACTGTGTGGTTTTCCAGGACACGATCAAGAGTTGACGCACACCGCCAGCCATCCAACACAGAAATTGGCGGTGACTTCGTCCAGAGACACCACGTTTCGCCTGTGGGACTTCCGGGAAGCGGTCCATGCTGTGTCGGTGTTTCAGGGGCATACCGAGTAAGTGGAGAATGTGCGCTCCAAAAGTCGTCCCCATACGGTAAGTGTGGTTTTGCAGAAGCGTCACTTCGTCGGTATTTGCGCGGGAGGACAAAGTGGTGTCCAGCTCAGACGACCGCAGCGTCAAAGTGTGGGATCTCCGGAATATGAGATCCCCAGTGGCCACCATCCGAGTGGACTCGGCGGTTAATCGCCTCTCGGTCTCGGCCAATGGCGTGATTGCAATTCCTCACGATAACCGCCATATTCGCCTGTACGATCTATCAGGAGTGAGGTAGGAGGTTTTGAGGGATTAGAGGGCTGGGAAGTTGACGGCGTTTTCCTTGCAGGTTGGCTAGATTGCCCAGATCTAGTCGCCAAGGCCACAACCGGATGGTTGCTTGCACGGCCTGGTCAGACGAGATGCTCAGTGGCGTCAATTTGTACACGTGCGGGTTCGATAGAAGGGTTCTGGGATGGTCGGTCATTTCTTTGAAGGATATGTAAGGCCCTGTTGTAGGGCCACTTGTGATATATCTTCGATTTTATTCTACGGGGTGTCCTCAGAAGGATGGCCCGAGGCAAAGTATGGTAGTTTAATGGCTTGGAAATGTTGCCCGAGCCAACTTTATGAGCACACTCTGTATAGCGGGTGTTTCAAGTTCCAGTAGTAGGCATTTAACCCAAACAGGTCAATCAAATCTCTTTCGGTTGCGAGAGTGTTTTTTAACTCAAATTGAGAAACACCCTGTATATGGACAGGGTGTTCCGTAAATATGTTTAAATATTTTAACAGCGTGTTCTAGTCATTTTAGAGGGGGGTATTCCTGATATTTTTTTTAGATTGAGGTCTCATTTTTGAGATACAGTAAAGTCCGCTTATAATGAACCCGGTTGTAGTGAACTTTCGGTTAAAACAAACTTTTCTCTTTTAATTGAAACGTCGTCCATAATGGCCAACGCATTTTTTACTGTTTATAACGAACCCGTTTATAACGATCACTTTTTAGGTTAGTTGTATAGTTACTTTCCGTTTATAACGAACTTCCACGCTCAGCAACACGAATTGTGCGGAGTTGTTTATATTAGTGAGAGCTAGAGACAGGCAGTGACTTGTTGTTTTTTGCCGCGTTATGTTTGTAAATCGTTTTAGAATGGAAAAACAAAAATGCAAAGCTTTTTCACTAAATGAAAAGTACGAGATTATTAACAAAGTAAAAAGTGGAGTAAAGCAGAGTGGCATTTGTATGGAATTAGCACTTGGGAAGTCTACTGTTGCAACAATATGGAAAAACAGAGAAAACATTTTATCAGCGTATGACAAAGCAAATGTTAGATGTAAGAAGTTAAAATTATCTGCACATGAAGGTTGACAAGGGACTTATTAAGTGGTTTACTCAAAAAAGACAAGAAAACGTTCCCATAAGTGGCAGTGTTTTGCAAGAAAAGGCTAGTGAAATTGGGAGTAAAATCAAAAACAAAGAGTTTGTTTGTTCTAGAAGTTGGGTAGAGAGTTTCAAGAAGAGACATAATATCAGTAGAACACAAGTGCGAAGCTCCAACCTATGGATCAAGGAGTAATACATTCCCTGAAGTCATTATAGGAAAATTCTTCGTATGAAAATGTTAGAGGCGATCGATAAAAATGAAACATTTTCTATAAATCTCTTAGATGCAGTTAATTTCATTCATAGAGCTTGGCAAAAAGTTAGTCGAAAAACCATTGCAAATTTCTTTAAGCATGGTGGATTTGTAAGAAAAGACAATGATTATTAACCAGACGATGAAATTCCACTTAATATAAGACCCTGACTACGAGTATGACTCAGATGAAGATGTGCCCAATTTTGTCGAAGAACAAGTTAAAACCAAATTGCGTGATTTCAATTTCTTCGAATATGTGATCATTGATAATGGCATTCTTACAAGAGAAATGTTGGCCGATGAGCAAGTTATAGACTCCGTAACCTCATCTACATCTTTAAGCGATAATGAGGAAGATGACGATTTAGGTGAAACTGATTCTACTGTAGATACTAATGCTGTTCCAACCATTTCTCAAATGGCAAAAAAGTGTCAGAAACTAGGAATTTTCTACAATCACGCCAAGTTCCTAATCATATCTGGGAGTCATTTTGTGATCTAGAAAACTACGTAAATAACATCTATTTTTGCAGCAGAAATGTACAAACAAAAATTACAGACTTTGTGAAGTAGATTTCAAATTGTGTTCTGTTTATCTTTTTGTGTTCTTTTTAGTTATTCCGACTAACTTCTACTACTCTATGTAAAACTAACGAAATAAAATACACCACGTGTTTTTATATATTATTCGCTTATAGCGAACTCCGGATATAACGAACCAGTTTTAGTTCATTTTTCAAGTTCGTTATATTCGGACTCAACTGTATTTGATCTCCAAAATGGCCAAAAATATTAGTTTTTGTTGTTTTTCTTTAAAACGGTTAAATATTGGAAACTTCAATTTTGGTACACATTATAAGCTAATTGAGTCCCATTCTATGGTACTATTTTGTAGTTCACTTTACTTTTATACAGGGTAGAAATGTGGAACTCCTACTTTTGTTTTGTTCAGAACTTTTTTGTGTGCACTTAAACTTTTATCAAGATAATTTTTTTAATTGCCACGAGTTGTTTATCAACTTTTTTATCTCTTATTATTTTAGGTTAAGGACACTGGTTTGCCCGCAAAACAATTAAATAGTTTCGGCTTAATCAAAACTTTCCAGGCCGTTGGATTGGTAGAGGTCAAGAAGCTCCTTGATTTTTACTTCTGGGGCCATTTAAAAAATACGGTGTATTCAACAGAAGTGAATGCAATCGAATAACTTTAGGAAATAATATTTAATATTTCTAACGAAATAAGAACTTCAGTGCAAACTTTAAGCTTAGAGAGACGCTTAAAAGACTGCTGCTAAGGTAACATTAGAATGGTTATTTAAATTTAATTCTGTTCGTTTATATCGTTGCGCATATTGTTACTATGTTTTTATTTAAGTAAAATTTATTCAAACTTAATAATTGTAATCTGAACGAAAATACACAATTTAGAAAAACAATTTAGGTTGTTAGGAATCAACTAATAATGCGTACCAAAATTGTTATATGAAAACGTTATTAGATTTACAAAAAGGAACTTAATTACTTACACATTTTGAGAACGACAAAGAAAACGATTTTATGTTTTTGCGGGCAAACTAGTGGTCTTATGAAAAAACAATAAGAGTAAAAAAGTTGGTAAATAGCTTGTAGTAATTAACAAGATTATGTCGAGAAAAGTTTAAGTGCGCACAAAAAAGTTCTGAACAAAACAAAAGTAGCGGTTCCACATTTCTGCCCTGTATAAAAGCAAACTGAACCACGAAACACTATCATAAAATGCCACTCAATTAGCTTATAAAGTATACCAAAATTGAAGTTTCTGTGTAACCGTTTTAAAGGAAAACAACAAAAACTAATATTTTTTGCCATTTTGGAAATCAAATAACTCAACAACGAAGCCTCAAAGTTAAAATATTTTCAGGAAGACCCCCTTCTTAAATGACTAGAAGAACACGCTGCTATAATATTTTAACGTATTTACGGAACACCCTGTATATTAGGGCAGTTCAATGCAGTTGATCTGATTTTTCTGCGTATGTTTCCTGTGATTGTTATGGAAGAAAAGCCCCAAAAGCTGGGTTCTCATGAGTCCGGAATGCGGAATGCGGAAAACCTTCCGACCAATCAGAAGTTTGCCGGATGCGTTAGCTCCGCCCATTCGCAGAAGTTCCCAAATTGTAATATTTTCCGCATGGCGTGCGGAAGAATGTGAAAACCTAGGTTATCTCCAGTGATGCTCCAGTGAAAGGTTAAATTCAGCGGCGTCTATTCGACCGTCTTTCATTTTGATGTGTTTGTTTCCTTCTTTTTGGAACGTACAAAGACAAAACTAGATTTAACTTTTGGTTTCGAACGTTCATTTCATGCGCCTCAAAATACTGGCAAGAAAACATGTAGAAACAAGAGTGGTATCGTTTCTCGCTTCCCGAAAGATATGCCAACACTGTCGGCGGAATGCGGAAAAATAATCCGGATATATGTGAATTGCGTGAATTTTTCCGCGCGTAGTAATGGTAGTCCACAAAATATTCCGGACCCATAAGAAACAAGCTTTAGAGCATTTTCGTTTTCGTTTAATCACAGTGGATCTTGGGCGTCAAGTTTGGATCACCCTGTCCTAGGTTAAAATAACCATAATATTTTGGTCACCCTGTATACTGATTTACCAATTGGTATACAGAGCGGCCCAATAGTTATGGTCATCTAAAATCTACTGGCGATATGAATTCCTGACCCTTTATACGATTCTTGTATTGGAAATGGCGCAAAAGGTTAGTTGAGTTTGGGCAGGTCCTGCCATGATTGTTTGTGACACCCTGTAGATTATGTGAAGGCTGTAGATCTTTAATACGGTGTAGTTTCCATTGTTTCTCTCATTGGATGGTTTACACTGAATCCATCCAAGGTTGAGGCTTCTGGACATTCTGAGCTCTAGTCAGACAATAAGGGTCTAATGTGTAACACTCATCTTCGGTTTTATGTTAATAATAATTTGATCCAAACTGAGCACAGGTGTTTATTTGATGTAGATCCTATTTTCCAAAAAATCGTGCTTGCACAGAGGGCAGTAAAACGAATGGCGCAGACACCGTTTCAAGCAGTAGGGATGGAAGAGATGATTGCAGGGCGTGATGCGCGCCTTGGACATGTTGTTGAGGCATACGGCGCAAATATCGTCCCAATCCTCGATGTCTTTGCTCGTGGCCACCTGGAAATTTGAGTAGGTGTCGCGCTCAGTAATCAGCAGCTCCCAGTAGTTGTAGTAGGCGTCCTTGATGCGCAGATAGACCGTGAAGTACAGACTGAGCAGGATCAAGTTGGAGTAGTTGAAGTAGAGGCTGTAGAGCCCCACAACTATCCCTGCAGCGATGGCAACTGCGTTCATGAGAAGGGGCACGTAGAGGTGCTCCAGATTCTCCAGCTTGTCGATCTTCAGAGCCTCCACCAGCTGGGAGAAGATCTCCATGAAGATTTTCTCAGTGCAGAGATAGTAGATGGAGGTGATCAGACTGTAGGCGAGTTTGGGTTCGTACTGAATGCCCTGCTCTCTGAGACAAAGGACGGCAACCACCGCTTTGGCCCATTCCAGAATGATCTTGCAGAGCCACTTCAGGTAGTTGGTCAAGGAAGGCGTTCCAACGACTACCCGGTTCCGGCTGCCTTGGTAGATATCGCGCACTCGAGTGGCAAAGTACCCCAACACCGAGTAGAACAGCACGGTGGTCAAGGCCAGGACAATGTCCTTGTCCGGCGATAGACTCGAAGAGTCCGGACGATACATCCGCTGCTCGCAGAGCAGAAAAAAGCTGATCTGGAACGACGATTTGGCCCTAAATGACTCGCGAGATTTCAGACCATAGGATGTTACCTGGCAAGCGAACGCATAGATGTTATGCAGATTGATGACGAACTGTTCAATGTTGTGGATCTCTTCCATCAGTTCGGATTTGAGGGTGGCAATCCACTCCAACACAATCGGACACCAGCCTGAAACCAGAAATCCCGTGAATGTTCTGTTAAGGGGCTGGTTGCAGGGACCCACGGGTGCCCGGACTGATCGAATCCAGCGAGTCGCTGCGATGGAAGAACGAAGCCATCTGCTACGGGAATTTTGAGTGAAATTGTCCAAAGTTTTGAGGCGTGTCAATGTGGCGTTTGAGGTTTTTGTCGGGCTTTGATGATTTGGTAAAGCTTTGATTATACATTGCGGATCATTTGCCACTTACAAATTATACAAAGTGTCCACAAAAGCTAGCTGCTAAACACAAAACTTGTAGGCCATTGCTTGAGACTGGTTTGCTCGGCGCAAGTGCCACTCGTGAAGATGCACCCGACTCGTGCTTGCAAAACGTCAAGATCATTCCACGACAGTTAGGCATCAACAGTAACTGAAACTTTTAGTTTTGTGGGATTTCATGCCGTCCGGGCGAAGAGTTTCGGAAATTCTGCAGATCAGCAGCCCTTGGCGTGGAACTTGGCGTGATTGTAGAAAATTCCGAGTTTCTGAAACTTTTTTTGTCATTTCAGAAATGGTTGGAACAGCATTAGTGTCTACAGTAGAATACGTTTCACATAAATCGTCATTTTTCTTATTATCGCTTAAAGCTGTAGATGAGGTTACGGAGTCTATAATTTTCTCATCGGTCAACATTTCTCTTGTAAGAATGCTCACATATTCGAAGAAATTGAAATCACGCAGTTTGGTTTTAACTTGTTCTTCGACAACATTGGGACATCTTCATCTGTGTCATACTCGTAGTCAAATTCTTTATACTTTTCTAACCATTCGTTAAGTGGACTTTCATCGTCTGGTTCATAATCATTTTCTTTTCTTACAAATCCCCCATGCTTAAAGAAATTTTCAATTGTTTTTCGTCTAACTTTTTGCCAAGCTCTATGAATGAAATTATCTGCATCTAAGAGATTTATAGAAAATGTTTCATTTTTATCGATCGCCTCTAACGTTTTCATAAGAAGAATTTTTCACCGGCAGACTCTCCAACAATTTTTCCCCTACTGATATTATGCCTCTTCTTGAAACGCTCTTCCAAACTATTTGTTTTTTATTTTGCTCCCCATTTCACTAGTATTTTCTTGCAAAACACTGCCACTTATGGGAACGTTTTCTTGTCTTTTTTGAGTAAACCACTTAATAGGTCCCTTGTCAACCTTTTCATGTGCAGATAATTTTAACTTCCTACATCTAACATTTGTTTTGTCAGACGCTGATAAAATGTTTTCTGTGTTTTTCCATATTGTTGCAACAGTAGACTTTCCAAGTGCTAATTCCTTACAAATGTCACTCTGCTTTACTCCACTTTTTATTTTGTTAATAATCTCGTATTTTTCATTTAGTGAAAAAGCTTTGCGTTTTTGTCTTTCCATTCTAAAACGATTTACATTCTTCCATTCTATAACTCTCACTAATATAAACAACTCCGCACGATTCGTGTTGCTGAGCGTGGAAGTTCGTTATAAACGGAAAGTGAATATACAACTAACCTAAAAAGTGATCGTTATATCCGGAAGTTCGTTATAAACGAACCCGGTTATAACCAGTAAAACAATACGTTGGTCTTTATGGACGACGTTTCAATTAAAGGAAAAAAATTCGTTTTAACCGAAAGTTCACTATAACCGGGTTCATTATAAGCAGACTTTACTGTATATTTACGTTCAACTCTTGTATATCTTGCGACTATACTGAGTGTTCTAACCTTAAGATTTTTATTTATTATATGCGTTCACGAAAATGACCACAATTTTTTTTAGCGTAAAACGTGATCAAAAGCAAATCCAAGATTATCCGTAACGTTTATTTTGGCACGTACAAAGAATACAAATGTTCGTATAAAACTAGCTGGGCTAGAGCCCAATTTAACTCTAGCTAAAAAACGTAGAAAAACTTAACCTAAGGAAGCAGTCACCGGGTTCTCCATTCTTAAAACAACAACGAAAACAAATCGAAAAAAAGTCAAACGTTTTGTGTCGATTTATACTTGCCTATATGGACAACAGCTCTAATAATACGTTGCTTTCACTTAAAAATATTTCGTCTGTGACGTTAATGCATCTACAACATAAATACTTCTGTTTATATCTGAAAAATTTGGCAAGCGAAGCCCGAATGTTAAAACAAACAATTTCTGATGGCCTGAATTCTCAAAGTGAGCTTTTGCTCATTTTGTAAACAGTCGCATCAATAACATATTTTGATTAAATGACCCATTAACTCGGCGGATCTCTATGAGGAACGCTCTGTATAGTCTGGGTTGAGTTCAATATTTTACTCCAATGGTCTCAGTTTCATGTCTGCTCTGTTTGCAACTTTATCTGAAAAATCAGCAGAGATTGGGATTTGACTGAAAGTTTTGAGTAGTTTGGAGGCTGTTCCCAACCCTCTAAGGTGTGAAAATTTCAAGTTGCTTCTTTCATTGCTTTGGGAGTTAGGCAATTTTCACTGTGTGCCTCACAAATCAGCCGGAGTCTGGATTTGAGTAAAACTCAGTTGATTTGGACCTCAATATCAATTTTCGAGTCTCCCAAAGCTCCAGTGCTGTTTCACTGGTTCGGAAGTGATAATTTTTTAGAGGAACTTCGTGAAGCTTGGAGCCAGATGCTTGTTTATCACTGTGTCAGAGTTACAAGTTGCTGCCTTGATTTATTTGAGAGTTTTTTCATTTAAGTTAGCAACAATTACTGATCCTCATTAGACAACATTTGATAGTACATAAACAAGTATTTGAGTGAATTTTGATGCCTTTTCCACTACGTTAAAATTTCAAGTTGCTACTTTCATATGCCTGAGAGGAAGAATTTTTCGTACATAAAAAACAAGAGGGTCATGTAGTTGAATGAGACTCCATCCAGTTTGAACCTTGATGAATCTTCCCTCCTTTATAAAAATTTCAAGCTGCTACATTCAATCGTATAGGAACTAGAACATTTTTCTTTTAGAGTTGCAAGTGATTACTGATGACTCGCAACAAAGTTTGGAGGGGTTGGAGGTACATTAAAAATCAGGAGGTTCTTGGATTTGAGTCAGATTTGGTGAGTTCGGAGCTCGATACCTCTTGTCTGATATATGAAAATTTGAAACCGCTGCTTACTTTGGTTTAGGAGTTATAATTATTTTAACCGACTGCGCTGTGATTAGCGATGGATCACATTAGACACAGCTTGAACTTGAGTGAACTTTGGTTAATATGCAGTTTCATAAAAAATCCTCAATGGGTCCAAGCAGAAAATAGTGTTTTCTGACTTCCTGTCCGATCAGCTCAAGAGTGCTTTAACATTTCTCAATTTATACTTCGGTTGAGACACATGCGCCAAGTTGTGCCCAACGCTCTGAGTGCAGCTCAGAAACTAAAAACCATAACCTCTTAACACTTAAAACGTCAATAAGATCTATGAGTGGATGGCCCTGTATATTCCCGGTTAATGCAATTGACTGATAAAGAAGTTGGTACTTCTGTTGGGACAAATAACCGCACTTTCCCCTGTCAATGTCAAGTAAGTACAACCAAATTTAAACAATGTACTTTCAGTTCTAGTCGATCGGTTTTCGGCTGCCAAGCATTTCCGGTTGTTTTCGTGGGAAAACATGCGAAAAATCACATTTTTCGAACGCGTCATCCCGATGAGAAAATAGCCTCAAGGTTTTAGCGTTTTCGGGCCCGAGCTTGCACAATATAAATCACATTTTGGCGCCCGTCGGGTGCCTCTCTAGCCAACTTATCTATTTTGTTTTCATTAAAGTCTTTGCGTGATTGACACAAATTTATTGGGAAATGTGGCACGAGCCTCATCAATCGGCGTCGCCCAATTAATCGAAAAAAATTGATGTTTTGCTTCAGCTTCGATGCTTGGAAAATAATTTGCGCGGGCATCATGCCACCCACTTAGTGTCGTCACAATGGATAGAAATAGATGCTTTTACGATCCCAACATCCGGCTTCTAAGCGCGACTTGTTGTCGTCCAAATGAGTCGTTTTGGTTGATATTCCACCATCTTCTAGACGAATACGTGTCAAATTATGACATTGACATTCATTCTATAGAAACAGCAGTACCATCTTCGCTTCCCTTTTAGAGACTCGACTATCATTTATTCAGCGATTTAAATTTTTTCCAGTCTACGTTCGTAATTTTTAGTTATCTTACGTTCAGAGTTTCGATTTTTTAAAGCACGCGCTTTGTCTTGTAAAACTGACACTGACATTGTCATTGATAGGCAGACGTTTGGTTAACATCGGAGCTCAGAACTGTCAGCCGACCTTTTGAGTTGAGAAAATGGAATAGAACAGCTAACAGACTAAATGTCAATGACAGGGATCAGAAGTGTCAATCAATACCGCGTTTTTAACTCATATCAAGTAATCTTTCAACTGAAAAAGTAGATTTTGTTGTGCTCAAACTGAAGTTGGTCGCTTGTTCAACAGTTCTGAAATAATTGGAAGAGTCTTTTAAGGAGGATTTTCAATTTGGCGGCTACAAAGTGACATTGACAATGACAGGAAAAAGATTAGTTAACATCAGGGATTAGAAGTGTCAACTGATACGGCGTTGTACAGATGTAAATTTGGCGTTTAAATTGAAGTTGGACGCCTGCTAAACACTTCTCTAACACATGAAGATGTTTTTTAAGCAGGAAAACAAATTTAGCATTCAGTGACATTGACAATGACAGGAATCAGATTTCTTAATGTCAACAATTTCAGTTTAAAGTCCACAGACGTGACATTGACAAGAAACAGGTTAGCTGACATCGGCGCTGGTAACAGCTGAGATTGCGCAGATTTAAAATCAAATCCTGGGTTCTTCAGTCATTTATTGTTCATTTATCATTTATTGGTTATTTATAAATTGATAAATGAACAATAAATGACTGAAGAACCCAGGATTTGATTTTAATTTTGGAATTGAAACACAGTCAGGAAAGTACGTACAATTGCGCAGATTGAAACTGAGACACTCGAATATGGCGCTAATTCACCAGACCCTAATTTAAATTTTCCAGACTTTCTAACTAGTGTGCTTGTTTGTTGCACATTGGGTTTGCTTGCTCACCTCAGCGTCGTTTTTATAGTCTAATAAGATCGAATTCGCTCGATTTGACCGTTGCGGACGAAACGCCCCAAAACTAGTGCACAAACACGTACTCCCTCTTGCAGATGGGACAGTTATTGGAATTGTTCAAACACTCCCGAAGACAGCTGGCATGGAACATGTGCTGACAGGGAGTCACTCGGGCGCGTTCCATCGGGCACAAGCAGACGGCACAAACATCGTCGCAATTTTCGATTTCCTCAAAAGTGGCACAACGAAACTGGCCCAACATCGCCTGCTCACGTTTCAGCGTCCTCAAACAGTTGAAGATGGTGTCTTTGACTTTGAGGTAGACGGTGATGTAGAAGGCGAAGAAGGCGAAGTGGAACTGGCCCAAGAGCATCAAGCAGATCGCCATCAACACCGCCCAACCAATTGTGTAGAAGCGGAGAAAAACTGGCGCGTAGAACTGTTCCAGCGCTTCCAGGGACTTGATCTTCAGTAGCAGTAGAGTGGGCAGGAACAGATCCACAAACACCTTCTCAGTGCACATGTAGTACGTCCAGGTGACGAAGGTGTAGAGGGCAGTGGGACGATAGTGTTCCAGCCCTTGCTCCAGACCGAACACCAAGAGCATGAACGTGACGGTGATGATGAACGTGACGGCTTTGGTCCACTCCAGGACGATCTTCGTAGCTGACATGGCCAAGTGTTTGATATTGCTATGTTGAGTCATGTTGACCGTGATCGACCAATCTTCCTTCTCGATCAGCTCCTTGATGTAGCTGACGCAATAGGCGATGACGTTGTAGAACATCAAGGAGTAGAGCCCGGTGACCTTCTTCTGTGGACAGTGATGGCCGCCGAAGCTGCACAACAGAACGCGATCGCACAGCATGAAGAACACCAACTGGAAAGCCTCTGATAAGCCACTCACTTCACACGTCTTCAAGCTACACTTACCTGCGTGGCTAAATTGGAAATGTTCTTCATCTTCATGAAGCTCTTCTCGCATCGGTCAATGGGTGCGTAGACTTTGCGGATCAGGTTCCACGTGGGGCGCGAGTATTTCTTTGCCATTCCTGGAGCAAAACAGAGCCAAGTCAAGCATTTACTTCCAACATCGAATGCAGACAATAAAGAAAATTGATCGATTTGATGCGAAAGTGTTGCAGATTCTTTCCTGAAGAACCACCTGAAATATTCTAATAGGAGAGCGTCATGTTCAATTGCAATCAGTCTTGTGCTCCCAGGGCTCGGCACACTTTCTCAATCAACAGCTTAGAGACGATTTGGTACCAAAGTGGGGCCAAGACGCATTAATATCTAATAAAGGCCAACATTTTTTGTTTTCCGTCCCGTTTTTGCTCATTTTCCGGTAGCAAAATGAGCAAGAACGCTAATTTTTACATCATTCCAGAGAGAACTAAATGGCCTTTTTAGAATGTGAACCATCGATAAGGAAATGTTGGCAGTTTTCTCAAAAAAGTCATGATTTCAAGAAGTTTTAGAATTGAGTATTTGAGTGATCAAACAAGACGCTGCTTTTTTCGAAGTTTCTCAAGAACCATTTGAGCCACAGAATTCGTTTTGGCATCGTTGGAAAAAAATCGAGTAGTTTTGACCCAGAAAGGGAAATTTGAATATCACACACTTAGGTGCACGATTACGACAACATTTCATGTTTTCCGTCCCGTTTTTGCAAATTTTCCAGAAGCAAAATGAGCAAAAACGCTCATTTTTACATCATTCCAGAGAGAACTAAATGGTCTTTTTAGGCAGTGAACCATCGATAAGGGAATGTTGGCAGTTTTCTCAAAAAAATTTTGATTTCAAAAAGTTTTAGATTTGAGTGTTTTTTTTTTAGTTGCAAAATCGATTCAAACATGACGCTGCTTTTTTCGAAGTTTCTCAAGAACCATTTGAGCCACAGAATTCGTTTTGGCATCGCTGGATAGAGAATAGAAAATTAGACTCAGTCGTAACAACTTGAGTGAATAAAATCGAGTAGTTTTGACCCAGAAAGGGAAATTTGAATATCAGACACTTAGGTGCAAGTTTAGGCCAAAATTTCATGTTTTCCGTTCAATTTTTGCTCATTTCTCGGAAGCAAAATGAGCACGAACGTTCATTTTACATCATTCCCGAGGGAACTAAATGGCCTTTTTTAGGCAGTGAATCATCGATAAGGAAATGTTGGCAGTTTTCTCAAAAAAAACTTGATTTCAAAAAGTTTTAGATTTGAGTGTTTTTTTTAGTTGCAAAATCGATTCAAACATGACGCTGCTTTTTTCGAAGTTTCTCAAGAATCATTTCAGCCACAGAATTCGTTTTGGCATCGCTGGATAGAGAATAGAAAATTAGACTCAGTCGTATCAACTTGAGTGAAAAAAATCGAATAGTTTTGACCCGGAAAGGAAAATTTGAATATTAGACACTTAGGTGCAAGTTTAGGCCAAAATGTCATGTTTTCCGTCCCATTTTTGCTCATTTCTTGGAAGTAAAATGAGCACGAACGTTCATTTTGCATCATTCCCGAGAGAACTAAATGGGCTATTTAGGCAGTGAAGCATCGATAAGGAAATGTTGGCAGTTTTCTCAAAAAAATCTTGATTTCAAAAAGTTTTAGATTTGAGTGTTTTTTTTAAGTTGCAAAATCGATTCAAACATGACGCTGCTTTTTTCGAAGTTTCTCAAGAACCATTTGAGCCACATAATTCGTTTTGGCATCGCTGGATAGAGAATAGAAAATTATACTCAGTCGTAACAACTTGAGTGAGGAAATTCGAGTAGTTTTGACCCAGAAAGGAAAATTTGAATCAGACACTTAGGTGCACGATTAGGACAAAATTTCATGTTTTCTTGCAATCAGTGTCGTGCTCGTAGGGCTCAGCACACTTCTGAACCAGCAGATTAAAGACGATTTAATGCGAATACAGTGACGATTCGTTCGTGTTCAACCCAGTAAGATAAGAACTCGTACAACCTGAAGCCATCTAATACAAGAGTGGCAGGTTCTATGCAACCAGTGTCGTTCCTGTTGACTCGGCACAATTTCTCAACCGACAACATACTGAAGTAAATATTGAATTTTATATTGAAATTTGAAATTCAAGTGCGATTTGATGCCAACGTTGTGCGGAACAGGTCGCAACAAGAACAACATCAACATAAAATATTTCTTTGATGCAGAATAGTTCGAAAAGCGTCCATTGGCCTCAAGCGATAATCGAAATGAATCTTCCCCGTTGTCTACCTATCCCAAATAGATAGATAAACATAGACATAAATAGCTCAACAATTAGTGTTATCTGGCTTAATGTCTGTATCCCACCACAAAAATCGATAAGTGTCGGCCAACAACCGCAAAGTGTAAATACACTAAGGAAAAGAAATGGAATGTGTGAACTATTGGACCTTCAAGAAAAACAAGTTAATAAGTGCCGTAATCAGGCAACAATGTTAATTTGAAATGCGAGACATTCCATAGAACCGTGTTTTGTCACTGCTTGTTTAAATTTCAACAATTTGCCGACAATTTGAAAAAATCTCTAGTTAAACTAGATGCGTTTTGCTATAACAACCTTAAAAGAATATTTCCTTACTACTCAAGTTTTTCAGGAAATTGAGGAATGTTTGATAAAAAAAAACGGGGAAAAAAAGCATTCAACTGCTCTAGTTTCAGGATAATAGCAGTTTTTTACAGCCCTGCAAAAATGACCCAAACGCAGGAAAACGATTGCACTTTTGTCTGAGAAATCGCAAAAACCAAAGAGTACAAGAATACACGACGAATTTTTGAGCTTGAAAGCCATTTCAACGATGCAGGAGATTTTCAAAAATTACCATTCAGTCAACATTTGCAGATTTCATTGAGGAGACTTTTGCCGGAAAACTGCTAAAAAAGATGCTTCTTAATTGTTTAAGCTCGGGACCTAAGCACAAGTCTGCATAACATGAAAAACCTTACTCAAAATTCAGAAAATTTAATGTTGAAATGTTGAAGTCTCCTAACTGCTCATGGAAGAGCAATGGCAGCCTGAATCCATGACTGAATTTAAAAAACAGATTCAGTCAAAATTCGCAGGTTTCAATCAATTCTAGATTAGATTTTTTGCTCAAAATTTGGAGAAAAATGATCTTAACTGTAGCTTACAGCAGCTTCGCTTTCAACAATTTGCGAAAAATTCAAATATTCCTCAAAATATACATCAATCTAAAACAGGAGACTGTTGACTAGTAAATCATTAGAGCCTCGAAATAGTCGTGAAAGAAAGAACATCAAAGAAACACCTAACCGCATACGCACATATTGGCCTGGGGTTTTCTAAAATTAAACCGGACAAAACATTTTTTTTTCTAATTCAAATCAACTTTCGGAAGCCCCATCCGAATCCGATCCATCCGATTAACGCTTTCATTGATAAATGGGGGATTATCCGAACTGCGACCTCTTCTCTAACCCAAATCGTTAAAAATTGATGTTTCCAAACAGCCCATTAATCAACCACGAATGTCTTTGTTCTATTTATATAGTTCCCATTCGGTTTTTATGCCTGCATCAAATCAAAAATAGAATTTAGTTCAGATATAAGCGGTTGTCTGATAACGGTCGCCTGATAAGCGGACTGTGGCGCTCAGAAGGCGCATCAGAAGGATTCTATCGCTAGCTCGTGGTACCCAGATAGGTCACTCTTCGTAAACAACGTTTTTTTTCTTTTTCTCTTAATCAACCGCTGTCGTAATTAATTTATTTTAGATAATAGACGGCTGCAGTTCCAATGTAAATAAACACGTCTAGTCGCAAGCATGCGAGTGATTCTAAAAATATGTGTGACATTTCCTGGTATGCAGCACCCGGCTTATCAAACTGGTATTTTTACTTTCGGAAATCGTAATGACCACCATCAATAATCACAACAAATAATTAAGTTGTTGTTTTCGATGCTGTCATAGTAGCGCCCAATTTCGAATGAGTAATATGTTATTTTCGGGGAACTACTTTGATGTTTGACATTTAATTCATGTCAAATCACACTTAGCGAATTTTGACACTGATGTTTTCGACGTTTCCATAGAAACATTGTGATGAGCGCCAACTAACTAACATGACTTATGTCAAATCACGACAGTTAATTTTCACATTTTGACAGTAACTAATCTGGCTGTGTGGTGTTCTCCGCAACTCGCAATCAGCGCCATCAATAATAATAATAATTATTATTATCAATTAATCCAGGGCAAGTTGAGAATGAAAATTCGCCCAGGACATAAAAGTCGCTTGATTCTGAATATCTGAAATGCCTTGGAAATGCAAAAAACTCGCAAGTTGTAACTTGTAATTTTAGGATTTTTAGAATAGACGAAGCTCTCAACGTTTTTACGCAACTGCAGGATCTCTAATAAAAATGTGTAACTTCTAATCCGGTGAAATTTGGGGGTTAACATTTTTCTAACATTTAAAAGACATTTCACTATAAAACCTCTCAACATTTCATTTAAATCGCGCCGTCACTATTTTTTGCGGTCTTTGCAACTGTTGATCAGAAAATAAACTTTTTCACGTCACTGCAAGCTCTTCGATAAAAATTCGTAACTTCTAATCCAGCTCAAGTTGCTATTTTAATTTTTTCTAGTATATAAAAGACATTTCACTCTAAAAGCCCTCAATTTACCAGTCAAATCGCGCCGTACTGTTTTTTGCATTATTTTGGAAATATCGGTCCAAAAATTAGAGTTTTCACGCAACTGCAGGTTTATGAATAAAAATTCGTAGCTTCTAATCTAGCCCAAGTTGCGACTTGAAAATTTTCTAGCAAATGAAAGACGTTTCACTCTAAAACTTCTCGACATTTCATTTAAATCACGCAGTCACTATTTTTTGCGGTCTTTGCAACTGTTGATCAGAAAATAAACTTTTTCACGTCACTGCAAGCTCTTCAATAAAAATTCGTAACTTCTAATCCAGCTCCAGTTGCTATTTTAATTCTTTTTAGTATACAGGGTTGCTCATTAGTGCGTCAAAGTGCGATATCTCAGTAAATATGAAGTTTACAAGAAAATTCGTCAAACGAAAGTTTTTCACGTTTAAAAGGTCCACATTCTAAAATTACTTTCCAATATACAGGGTGCATCATAAACGTGTGGTAGTTACCTGGTTTTTTAAATGAAACCCCCCCTTTTTTTTGTTATTTTCAGATTGGCCGTTCAATTTTAATTTATGTTTGTTTCAACCGTTTTACCTGAAA
>NW_026017111.1:6112085-6203450 GCF_020466585.1 Dendroctonus ponderosae
TAAACATGAAAAACTTTCTTAGGACGTATTTTCTTGTAAAGTTCATATTTACTGAGATATCGCACTTTGACGCACTAATGAGCAACCCTGTATAAGAGACATTTCACTCTAAAAGCCCTCAATTTTCCAGTCAAATCGCGCTTTGTACTGTTTTTTGCATTATTTTGGAAATATTGGTCCAAAAATTAACGTTTTCACGCAACTGCAGATTTACGAATAAAAATTCGTAGCTTCTAATCTAGCCCAAGTTGCGACTTCAAAATTTTCTAGCAAATGAAAGACGTTTCACTCTAAAACCTCTCGACATTTCATTTAAATCCCGCCGTCACTATTTTTTGCGGTCCTTGCAACTGTTGATCAGAAAATAAACTTTTTCACGTCACTGCAAGCTCTTCAATAAAAATTTGTAACTTCTAATCGAGCTCAAGTTGCGATTTGAAATTTTTCTAGTATATGAAAGACATTTCACTCTAAAAGCCCTCAATTTTCCATTCAAATCGCGCCTTGTACTGTTTTTTACATTTTTTTGGAAATATTGATCCAAAAATTAACGTTTTCACGCAACTGCAGGTTTCTGAACAAAAATTCGTAGCTTCTAATCTAGCCCAAGTTAAGACTTGAAAATTTTGTAGCAAGTGAAAGACGTTCCACTCTAAAATCCCGCGCCATTTCATTCAAATCGCGCCGTACACTATTTCTTGCGATCTTTGTAAATGTTGATCAGAAAATAAACTTTTTCACGTCACTATAAGCTCTTTAATAAAAATTCGAAGTTTTTAATCGAGCCCAAGTTGCGATTTGAAATTTTTCTAGCCTATAAAAGACGTTTCACTCTAAAAGCCCTCAAATTTTTAGTCAAGGCGCGGCTTGCACTGTTTTTTTCATTTTTTGAAAATATTGGTCCAAAAATAAACGTTTTCACGCAACTGCAGGTTTTCGAATAAAAATTCGTTGCTGCTAATCTAGCTCAAGTTGCGACGTGAAAATGTTGTAGCAAATTAAAGACGTTTCACTCTAAAAGTAAGTCATCAGCATTTCATTCAAATCGCTCCACACATGTCCGTAAAGAGCCTCATGCCACTGCAAGCTCTCCAATAGAATCAGTACGATTTTCTTCAATATAATATGACATATGTCAAATTGTACCCGTTAATTTTCGAAATCTGACAGTGAAACTTTCTGACGTCTGAGAGTGAATCTGACAGTTTTGTGTTTTTTACATCCGTAAATAGTGATGGGCGTCGTCGATAATAAAAAATTGCCTCTTACCGGAATTACTCGGATTCTTTTCAGCCCATACCATCAACTCGTCATCTGTTCATTGTTCTTCAAACTAATATGACACATGTCAAATTTTGGCAGTAGCAAAAATTTAAACGTTTTGTCTTTGGCTTGTACAGCTTAAAATCACTTATTTGAGCCTTATTGAGAATCTGAGGCCTATTTTACTGTGATGCACCTACCTGTCATTTTGACAGTGAGAGATTGGAAACATTAGACAGTTGAAGTTGATGGAAACATCAAACCGTTTAAAACTCAATCTGATCGGGAAAAGCGAACGTTTTAATTACGACTAGTTTCCAGCCTGGACCCTAAAGCGGCGACCTAAATTAATAATCATAAGAAAATGAAGGCAAGGATATAGGCGACTTGATATTTTTCAACCGCATCTAATTAATATGGAAATGAGGCAACTATCATTGAGGGTGGGTTTTTTTGGTATAAAAAGCCCGGACATTGTCAAGTTGTCCACACAGTGCCCCAAGCAGCTCTTCCAACGTCCACTCGAAGACACTGAGTAAGTTTTAGTTTACAATAATAAGAGTTTTCCGTAAAACGAAAATCGGACCAATCACTTACCGGGCAATTTTCGAATAATGTGCCTCAGCCATCTGACCGGGTACTTGTAATTGGCCGAAATCAAGATCGGCAGTACCAAAAACGAGTAGGTGGTCAGGAACCAGCTGCCCAAGCTTACCAGCAGAGGGGCGTGGCCTCTGGAGCAGTAGGGTAGCAAAAACAGCACGGACAGTAGACAAACTGGAAGACAGATAATCGGGTTACAATCTTTCAGTCGCTTTGGGTGACCTTTTAGGGAATAATCGCCCAGAGCAAACAACTGTCTTAATCCAAATAACAATTTGCTTCATATTGACAGAATGAAACTGGTCAATATTTGCTAAGTCGTTCTCCTTGTGTGGGCAGTATTATCGTTTTTCAGTTATTTTCATACTACAAAAGTGTTTACAATTCGATTCGTTATCAACAGAAAGACTTTTGGCGATTAGAAAGTGGCTTCTACTGACATTGACATGAAGCTAACCAGTGACAAGTTGTCATTTGTCTTGAGGTCATGCCCTACTAAATCATGCTTTTGATATCGAAGTTTCGCCAACCAACTAGCCAATTAAACTCGAAATTTGGATGGAAGCCATTATCACTTTCCTTTTGTGTTTTCAACCTTTATCTGTTGACATGCATATTTAGGTTAACAGTTAGCAGCTGTCAAATTAGACTTTAGTGTCAATGAATCGAAACGGATTTTGGAACGGGAATTTCCTGGGATTTTTTTCAATTTTAGTACCAGTTCTCCAATTGTTCAATAACGGGACTGTTTGACTGAGGAAATAAGGCTTTTGTTTGGGAACGAATTTAGTGCCCTCATTCGTACATAGGATGACGCCATCCAGCACTGTCATCCGGCATGTCATATGCCACTTTGATTAACCGTCAGTCGACGTTTCTCGATAGAAATATGGAAAATCCTAACAAATTTCGCAAAAACACCAAAAAAAGAGCGCATTTGTTTCCAATATACAGAGTGCTGGGGGTTTTAGACGTACTTATACGCCTGAGCCACCCTGTATATCTGAAAGATACCGAGCAATTTAAACAGTACTTTAATGTGGTAAATCTGTAGGCTTTTGAACGATTAATCTTCATGTTGTCTCCATTGGCCGCTGACAGTTAAATGGGGGCCCTGAAGCGAAATTGAGCAATTGAACCATATGAGGCTGACCATTAGCTAAATATAGACTGTGAACTGCTTAGAAGCGTTTAGATTTGTGGTCAGTGGGCCAGACTATTAGCCATTGAGGCTGGATGGGCTGGATTTGTTACCTGTTTCGGCAATTTTCTCATCGCGCACTTTTTCATCCAACTTCGGCAGGGTGTGGAGGCTCCTTAAACGGCCGCGAACTCGAGTGATCATGCCCATGGCCACCGCAACCGTCTTCCAAACGCACTCTGGATGGGTCACTAAACGAAAAATCCAGATAAACTTGTCGACAGTCTGGATCGCAACGAATTGGCACAGTCGGACGACTGGCGATTTTCATTCATGTGATGATGAATTTTCAAGCCGAGCCCCCCACTGAAAACGACGTGTTGTTTTCCTTTTTGTTTCTGGATTTCCATGTGCGAAGTGGGCCGATTTTAATCGGCTTGTTTGCCACGCTCGCCTACCTTTGTTTTAGAGAAACAATCACTCTCAGATCAATTCGCCTCGCTCTGATTCATTTCTCGGGTTGAAATACATCAGTCTTCTTCCGGACCTTCCATGAAAACATCCTCAACTGTTCTTCGTCGGCAGTTCTGTATCGTGCTCACTTGGACTCACTGATCCATCCAGAGGATGTCGTTTTAAATGAAACGTTGTTGATTAACCTTGGAGCCTGGATGTTATCAAAAATGCAATGAACTTGGACGAGTTTGTTTCCACTCAGCACGCGAATATTTTTAATTTTCGTGTGGGCAAACATGTTTTCCTCGGAAAATCGAGATAAAAATGCGAAAATATGCTGCAGCGTACAAACAAGATTTGATGCACTCTAGAGTAGAAAGTGTCTGTTTAAATCCACAGGCAGATTATCAAATACAACTAAGAACATTAAGGGTTTCCGGATATTTTTCCGGTTGAAAATCTTCTTCATTGAGTTTAACGTTTGCGTCTAAAAACATAACAGATTATTTAGAAGAAGCTGTAGAAGTTGCTTGAAATGCTTCCAGTTCGTTATCTTCATTAGCTCCAAATTAACTCCATGCATTGATGGGTTCATTAAATGCGATCTGGTTTTTTACTTTGAGAACCTTCAGTTCGCTTTCAAAATCGTAAAGTTGTTCTCGTTCAAGTTTAGGTGAATTACACATTCTGGCCACTGTAGAAAAAATAATTTTTACTCGCAAGAGCACCATCGCACTTAATCCTCAGAAGCTTTCAAACTTGGGACTATTTCATCAGCTTCATACAGGGTGTTTCCGATACATCGCTCTATCATGTAACCAAATTTCACTTGAATCCAAACAGGCACTGATCTGTTGAAGCGCCCAAACTTGAGACTTGGAAAGTCGCCACCGAAAACTAAAAATAAATCGTTCCTACTTCCATAAAACTCCTACACAGTATTTACAGTAGATTTGACCATCACGAGACGGAATTTCGCTATAATCCCAAACTGCGCTGAATTTTTAGAACTTTCCCAGCTTGGGTTCATCTCTGACCACTGCTGAAGTTTCTGAAAGTAAATTGCGGCTGCGAAAGCTTTCATTTTTTTTCCTCCAATTTTATACAGAGTGTTTCCAATTTATTGGGCTAGACTGTTGCCAAATTTCACACCATCATACGCAGGGACTGATTTTTCAGAAGGCTCCGAACTTGAGACTCCGAACAGAAATTTCGGCTTCTTACTAGTGAGAGTTTCCTCAAATAAATTAAGTCTTAGAAACTTTCCAGGATGGTTCCATACAATTTGTACAGGACGTTTTCTATGGATCTAATTATGTTCCAATTTATGTTGATTTTTTGCAAGTCTCCACTTCAGACTTCCAACTTGCAGTCCAAACTTCAGAAATCGACATTAGTAACGAATGCAGTTCTTTTTCAAAATTGTGGCTCCAAAACCATTCATATTTCTCAACTTTATACAGAGCGTTTCCAATATATCGGCCTAAAACCTAACCAAATTTCACTGATCTTTCAAAAGCTTTCGAACTTGCGACCTGAGAAATAGCCATTTACGAGCACTGCACTGCTTGCAGAAAATAAATTGTGGCTCCGAGATCCCGCAAAATATCTTCATCATGTTCATCATGGTGTTGCCAATATATCGGGCTTCCACGTCCAGCTATTACCTGATTACCATCAGGAACTCAACTGGTAAAAGCTTCCAAACTTGCAACTTGAGAATCGCCATTTCTGACCACTGCACTGCTTGCAGAAAATAAATTGGAGCTCCGAGATCTCGCAAAATATCTTCACCATGTTCATACAGGGTGCTGCCAACATATCGGGCTTCCACGTCCAGCAAATTTCACCTGATTACCAGCCGGAACTCAACTAGCAGAAGCTTCCAAACTTGCAACTTGAGAAATCGTCATTTCTGATCACTGCACTGCTTCCAGAAAATAGATTGTCGCTCCGAGATCTCGCAAAATATCTTCATCATGTTCATACAGGATGTTGCCAATATATCGGGCTTCCACGTCCAGCAAATTTCACCTGATTACCAGCAGGAACTCAACTAGCAGAAGCCTCCAAACTTGCGACTTGAGAAATCGTCAATTCTGACCACTGCACTGCTTGCAGAAAATAAATTGTGGCTCCTAGATGTCGCAATATATCTTCATCATGTTCATACAGGGTGTTGCAAATATATTGGGCTTCCACATTCAGCAAATTTCACCTGATTACCAGCAGGAACTCAACTAGCAGAAGCTTCCAAACTTGCAACTTGAGAAATCGTCATTTCTAACCACTGCCCTGCTTGCAGAAAATAAATTGGGGCTCCGAGATCTCACAAAATATCTTCACCATGTTCATACAGGGTGTTGCCAATATATCGGGCTTCCACGTCCAGCAAATTTCACCTGATTACCAGCCGTAACTCAACTAGCAGAAGCTTCCAAACTTGCAACTTGAGAAATCGTCATTTCTGACCACTGCACTGCTTGCAGAAAATAGATTGTCGCTCCAAAATCTCGCAAAATATCTTCATCATGTTCATACAGGGTGTTGCCAATATATCGGGCTTCCACGTCCAGCAGATTTCACCTGATTACCGGCAGGAACTCAACTAGCAGAAGGTTCCAAACTTGCAACTTGAGAAATCGTCATTTCTGACCACTGCACTGCTTGCAGAAAACAATCTATGGCTCCGAAGTCATTCAAGATAACTCCAGAAGGGTGTTTTTATACAGGGTGTTTCTGGTATTGGGTTACCAACCAGTGGCTGGCACTGACCCTTCAGAGGTTTCCGAAGTTGAAAATAAATTGTGGTTCCAGAATCACCCAAGATAATTTTTCTCTGAAAATCCTACAAAATATTCGATGGCAATGAGGCCAAATTTGACTTTTTTTTCTCTGAAAGAAATTTGAGAAGCTTCCACACTTGAGAGTTTATTTATATGTAAATATCTGATCACTGTAGGCTCTTGAAAAAATATTTTTTTGCCCGATAAGCGATCAGAGGATCCCGATTGATCTCTTATAAGGTGTTCGCAATATTCCCTGGTATAATCTGAGCAAGTTTCGCATAAATCCAAGGATGTTCAGAATTTTCAGAGCCGTTCAAAGTGACGCAGTGTATAAATAAACAAAGGCAACAGGTCACTACGCATCGGTACTACTTTTCCGGGTTTTGCTCATTAATGCGATAGCAGCACTTTCTTGTTTTGATTGTTTTTAACAATTACATAAATCGGCTAATCGAGCAATGGCGATACCATGCTAATTGGTTTATTCAACAACAGATAGAGGACTTAGAGGAGACTGTTTTTGCTCTATATCTAACCTAGTGAGTCAATCTGCAGGCCTTCAAAGTTGAAGCTAAAAGAGAGTTTGTTGTTTGTTACGTCGGCTGGAAAACAAACCGATTAAGCAGGTGGACAATGCATTTATTGCACAGTTCAATTGGGTCATTCATTCGCTTTGAGAGCCTTTGACCCCTGCGCTCAAGAGGCTGCGGCCCCCTTGCAATTCATGCCGCCGCTATAAATATGAGACTTTCGCATTAAAAAACATGTTTTGTCGATGTTTTTTCTGGCAAAAACACGCCGCATTGCGCAACCGATTGGCCGCCGAGTATGCCGACTGATAAAAGATGCGTGTCTATTTCTAACCCATTTATCCAACTCAAGGCTGTGAATTCCGCTATTTGTTAAAAACGATTTTTTTTGGTACAAATTGCCGGAATCCATTGCTCACTTACACAGCCTTGTCTAGCGTTATCAAAGTCTTCACATTCAGGAAAGGTCCCTCGCATGACCCCAACAGGCCAGCGTTAATGTCTTGTTTTCATCTTTCGATTTCCAATGCTATTTTGTAAGTAGTCTTATAAGTAAATAATTGGTTACTCTATTTACGGAAAGGCACGGAAAACAAGCGTGCCGTCTTGTTTGTGTCGCTTAGAGGCCGCACACATTGAGTAACAATTGTTGATTTCGTCTACGATCTTCCACCAATTCATTTACCATGTGGGTGACTTGCGCTATCTTCTAATCGATCTTCTAAACCCGCAATGGATGGAAGTCACTTTTCTTCTTCAATGTCATCAAGGATGTTGCAAAATAACAAATACTACCGCGCTATTTTAACGGCTGTGTTTTGAAAGTTTAGGACTGAAAGTGAATGAAGTTGCGATGTTGTGCCAACACCTGGATCTGGAGCATGGATTTTCTACTGAAAGCGCTGCCATGGCATAAAAATCAGTAAATAGTCCCTGGTTGAGGCACAACACCAATTTTTATGCAATTCTTGAGCGCAATTTCCAAAAAAAAACATCTATAACTGTGCGATGGTCAGCGTAAAGAGCTCACATTCATCGATTCCAAAAATTGTACCAAAACATCCAGGTCCACACTGGCTTGGCAGCAACAGCCTCTATTAACGAAGTGACTTTTAATCGATTTCCGATCTTTCACAAGCTTTTAAACAGTAATTTTTAAGGTAAAGTCTATCGATTTAATGTTAACAGTCTTCCAATGCTTTGCCATCCCTGATGAGTTCAGCGCAATTGTAAACCCATGAATAATGCTGGGCTGGCACGGTACCCAAAAAACAAGAAGAATTCTCCGAAAATCGACTAATCAGACGGCGAATTGGCCGACTTGGACCAGTGGTGGTGGTAAATCAAATCGCAAATAAGACATGGCGGCGCGTGTTTGCCGCCTTTAGTGGTTCGGGTACTGGCTTTGTCGTGCGTACCATCAAGTTGCGCCTGGTCAAGTTACTGTTTTTTCCTTCGCCTCCATACTCTCTATAGATGTGTGCAACAGGTACCAGTGCGAAAACGGTGATAGGGCGCTCTCTCTCTAGAGTTACCGTGTGGTACTTAAAAAGACGCTGGTTGCACCATAAGGTAAATGGCTTCTCCTCGTCGGAACCGAAATTATGCAAACAAATCAATTTTCAAACCTCATACAATGAACACTTACTCCCAATTCTATGCCACTTAAAAGCCGTTCTAATGCAATAATGGGTGATTAATAAAGCATTAGTCTCGGCGTCCAACCAACCCATAATTCCCAGACATGCATGGTATAATTGCCTATTTATGTGATTTGAATTGTAATTGTTTCCTACTAATCACTGGGTAATGTGCATGTGTTTCCGAGAACTGTTTAAGAAGATTAAGAAATGTTAACTACCTAAACGGCTTTAAACCTATAAAACCAATATCTCCCCGGTTTTTACGGTTAGTAAGTCTAGTAAGTGATGGTGATTTGTTTGCAGGACACGTTTCACGAACCTTATCATAAATTCGTACAAGGGCCGCTCAACTATGAATCCTAGCACTGGAATCATCTTAGTCTTGTGTATTGCCCTCACTTTGGCCTCCAGCATAGATGCCATGTAAGTACACTTAGGATTTTGCTTTTAAAGTCGGCTTGTTTATAATGAAATTGGTCCCGAAGCTCCAGGCAAAGCAAAACTCCAAGAATTTTCATTCAAAAAGTGTCTAAAACTGTTAAATTTTTAAAGAAAAATCGCCAGTTGGAATACGCAATCATTTTTGACCAATTTATAAGCATCGACAAAAGGTTCAGAAGAACTTTCCATTGAAAATGTGCCCAAATTTCATATGTTCAAAGTCGATTCGCAAAAAAGGGTCTACTTGTCCTAAGCTCTTCAGTTGCAACAAAAGTTAGAAAAAGGCGCAAAAAAATATCTGTTTTACCATTAATTTGTATGCAGTGCCAAAGGCTCAGACAACTTTCCACTCAAAACTAGTCCAAATTTCATATTTTTAAAGCGAAACGGGAAATTCTCTGATGTAGAAGTTGTGCGACACTGACATTGTTGTATTCTAGCAATAATATCGACTTTGGAATTAATTTTTAATGAATTTCCATGCCATGCCCAAAAATTCGACACATTGTTCTATGGAAAAGTGGTTTGATATTTTCAAAGAGAAACAACAAATTTTCTGATGTTCGCGTCATCATTAATTTACAGTTTCTACAGTTTCTACAGTTTCTACAGTTACAGTTTCAGTCTAGCAATCATGATGATTAAAAATTCCTCCCCTAATAAAAGTTACTGACGAAATTTAATCAGCAGGAAAAATATTCTATATTGATGGCACCCGGTGATAAAGCCTTCCGTTGTCCTTAATCCAATTAAGATTCAAATGTCCATGAAACATTTTCAGTCATTTTCTTAGAAAGTTGATTGCCGTTTCAAGATGATTCATTATGCAGACCATTTTTGAGAAATTAGTTTTTCAGAATCGAGATTTCTTAGCTCTTTGCGCCTTTTCATGGAGCTAATTTTCCGCTACAGTTTCTGTTCAATCGCGATCAGTAACGTCACAGTTCATCATTAATTCTTATTCATTTCTGCGCCACGCGGATAAGGAAACGAAAGTTCCGCACTTTCCTAGTCCAAATTTCAAATTTTTTGAGGAAAACTACCAATTTTCTTATCATGAAGTTGTGCCGAACCCTTCGGCCACGACACTGATTAGAGCGCTACACATCTGCTTTCGAATCCACTTCATTTCTGTGCCACGCCAACAAAATGTTTATTCGTCAAAATTTCGAATTTTTTAAGCAAAACTGCACGAATTTTGATGCTGAAGTTGTGCCGAAACCCTCTGGGCACGACACTGGTCAGAAAATAACCATATCTGATTATGGATTCACTTCTAGTTAATTTCTATGCGGTGCCAAAAAGTTCAGCACCGCTTTCCTTTCTTACAGAGTCCAAATTTCAAATTTTCTGAGGGAAACGACTAATTTCCTTATCATGAAGATGTGCCGAACCCTTCGGGCACGACACTGGTTAGAGCGCTGCCATATTTGCTTTCTCGAATCCACTTATAATTAATTTTTATGTCATGCCAAAGTGTTTAGCACATCTGTTCATTCAAAATCCGTCGAAATTTCGAATTTTTTAAGCAAAACTGCACGATTTTCGTTGCTGAAGTTGTGCCGAGACCCTCTGCGAACGACACTGGTTAGAAAAGATCCATATCTGAATATGGATTCATTTTTAATGCATTTCTGTGTGAGTCCAAATTTCAAATTTCCTGAGCGAAACGACCAATTTCCTTATCATGAAGTTGTGCCGAACCCTTCGGGCACGACACTGGTTAGAGCGCTACCATATCTGTTTTTGAGATGTCTTATAATTAATTTCGGTGTCACGTCAAAACGTTTAGCACAACTTTTCAATCAAAATGCGTCAAAATTTCGGATTTTTTAAGCAAATCTACACGATTTTTTTATGCCAAATTTGTTCAATAATCTTTTGAAAACAACACTGCAAATTTTCCAATTATAAAGCTCTGCTTGCTTCGAGCGCATTAATATCAAAGTTTTAGTTTATTACCGTGTCCTGGACGAAGGGCGCGGCCAAAGTGTGCCAAAATTTGTTTAAAAAGCTCTAAATCGCTTCTTAAAAAATCTATACATATTTTTATATCAGAAAATTGCCAGAAAAATATGAAAATATTCTGTTTAAAGCCATGTAAAATCGCATGAAATAAACTTAGAAAAAATTGTTCCAGGTCAATAACAGAACGTTGGATATGTACCTCGTGTGTGACGCAACAGGAATGCGACCAGGATCCCCCTAGCGTGTGCATTTGGGGTGAGGCAAGAAACAATTGCGGTCGAAGAATCTGCGCCAAAGGACCAGGCGAAAGATGCGGGGGATCACTGGACATCCTCGGTATTTGTGGGGAGGGGATGATGTGTAAGTCGGACGAGAGGTGCCACGGATGTTCCATGCAAACTTTGGAATGTTCCCACAACTAAATCAGTATTACCAGTAGTGGCGTAACTGCTTTTGATCTAATGCTGTGATCACCGTTTTCGTTTCTCATTACCGATAAACTGCCCCCACCCTCCAAGTGATACCAAAAACAGACTTCTAGAACATTTAGTTGTATAGTTTTAGTTTGTTTGACCAGATTTGGTTAAATTTGATTTCGTGAAGATATTTTTTTATATCGCGGGTTTTATTGTGATTTTAGGTTAGGATGTTGTTGTATTTCGTCGGTTTGAAACGTCCCTGTATATTTTTAGTTTACACTCATGCCACTAGAGGGGCAAGCCAACTTATACACGACGGATTGTACAATGGGCGCCATTTATCGGCCCATTTATGAAACAGCAAATGCTAACTCAAAAAACCGTTGTGACAAGCTGGTTTGGCCCATGTTGAACTTAATTTATTTATTTATGAATGATTGTTGATAGCAAATTCACATCAAATCATGACACAACCCTCGGCGCAAGCAACTCTTCGCCACTTGTGTTATCGATATTAGAAGCCCTATTGGACCTTGATCTGTAACTGATAAGTACCTGTTAGTGGACTTTCATTATTTATAAATAATATAGATAAGTACGGGCATGTTAATAGTACAAAATTAGGGGACTTTTTAAGAGATTCATCGTTATTTTATAGTTAGGCTCTCAATTGGGCGCATTACTTGTAGGCATTTTTCGTTGCGAGTTACGCTACTGAACTCAACATGATGTGATTGTAGAACCACTGCTCGATTTCAGGAATATTGTACAGGGCTGTTTCGTGTAGTATTTGATACAGGTTTTAAATGTAATCAGCCTTGTGCAAACTCAACGTTATTTATTACGGAACGATATTTATTTTCTTCGTCTATGCCGGTATACCATGGATAGGTGGTAACATTGCCATAAATATAACAAGCAAATTTCTATGAGATTGTTTTAATGCCTTTCCTAGTTCTTTTACGATAGCAAGTGTGGAAACACGGTGTGAATTCGAGTTTCATATTCGGAAGAATGGTTTAATGTCTCTTATTTGATAGAGATTTGCCACTATTGCACTCTTTTGCTCATATTTCTCCACATCCAACACCGATATCAGATGCTGAAGTTAAAGAAGCTTCGCTTAACTGATAGACTCCCTGTTAATATACCTTGATTCAGGCAAGCGGTTTAATTAATATGAACTGATGAAGTTTCATAAGTTGTGGGCGATTTTTCCATTTCTGCAGTGCCATCCGCTATTGCTGATTTTCCCACATTTAATAGACTTGACTGCACGTTGAAGGTCTAGGAAAAGTATGTCTATGACAATCCAGGTTCGAATGCAGCTTTCCAGGCAAAGAGACTAGAGTTTGTAAGGAGTAAGTGTAAAATAATGTACCTACCGACTTAAAGCACTTTCACCAGAGTTTCACAGATGTTTAATCAATAAACTATTTTCTTCCAACACACATTTCTAACATCTTTTCACGGGGATGAACAGTATTGATTGGTTTGTACTTTTCGAACTTCATTTGTGCCCTTTTTTTCAATCGCAACCACTATGCGTTTCCTTTTCTTACTCATCAGGAAAATTGTCCATTTCAAGGGACTTGTTTTTCCCAAAACCAACAAAACATAAGGTTTTGTTGGTTTTATATTTGCGAATTTATTAACTTTCCACACATCTTGCTTCCTGTTACTTTTTCATTATTGAAAACTTTTTACATGTTTAATTTTCATGACCTTTTGCGCAAACTGATCCTTTCATTAAAGCAATTTGATTATTAAAGAAGTAAACGCGTCCCGAAGTTTTATGGCCATACAGATAAGACGTACTCGCAGAAGGCTCGCTTTCCTATTAATTCTTGTTAAAACACTAGTAAGTAAATTACGGTTTTTTTTAAATGTATTTGACACTTCGGCTTTTGGCATTCACTTTTTATTACCTAGAAAAATAAGGCTCCGAAACTACCAACCATATTGGAAATGGCTTGATTCAACGTTCCGAACATTGTAATTCCTATCTCCCGCCGAGATGGAGCGCATGGGTTTAACTATCATTCGTATCCTTTCTCAGATCTATAACTGAGCCCATTTTGTAAGAAATCGTTACCCTGGACTCTCTTCAAAGCGAATAAATCTTTCGCCTTTTACTAAAGATTTCCGTGGAGAGGGTCAATATAAATGGGTCTTTGAGGAATTTTTCGAAGGCCTTAAACTTCGGTTTAAGGCTGTTGAACTAATTAAAATAACATTTTGGTTGAGTTAACGGAAAGTTTCAATTTACCTTTCGAACTTTGGTATGGAATAGTTTGCAAATTGTGAAAATTTCACGTTCTTTACAAACTACAAGTCAGATATATTTATATTATAAATATTTTTACATTTAAAAACTACCTGCAAAAAGTGCAAACAAGAATAAACTTTTTTTTTTGAAAAAGAGCGGATACTTTTTGCGGAGTCGAATAACCTCGTCGAATAAAATTAAATTGTTTGGCGAAATTGTCAGCGTTCTTCACTCCGAAGGGGGACAGAATGGACAGCCATGTTCGAGATAAATTTGGAAACGGTTGTAAAATCAAGTAAAGCCAATGGAGATAGATGGTTTATCTGGGTTATTTTCTGGAAATTTTATCGTGCTGGAAAATGCAATACAAGTTGCACTTATTGTGTCATTTGACTGTAAAGTTTTTAAATAATTTCGAAAACTTCGGGTCAGTGATAAAGCACAACATTGCTATGAAATACAGTTGTAAATTGCACTCATTTGTCATCTGGAAGTTGAAACTGCCGCTAAAGTTGAAAACCTTGACGAAAAGAGAAACTCGCTGGTCTGAAGAGCTTTATAGAAAATATTGGGGTGCTTCTGAGTAGAGAAGTTTCAACCGTGTATGATGTACACGATAGAGTAAGTAAAATGTACTTTCTGAAACTGAACTTATCTGACTAGACTTTCAGATTTTGCACTATTTGCAGTTTCCGGACAAAGTACAGATTCTTCGCCGCATTAATCGCCAAATTTCAATAAATTTTTAATCAAACTTTTGCATTTTGTTGCTACCTAACACACACATACATTGCATTTGTTTAAACCGATCGTAAATAATACGTCGTATTATTATTCCACAATACTGAAAAACTGCTCTTTATATACATATGTATACATGCTGTCTCAAATTCAAGTGGTAGACCAAACTTACATTTTTTTAAATGGAATTCCATTCCTACTTTTTATAGAATATTCGAACTATACGCAAAATTCTAGACCTATTCAATATAAGTTGATTAAGTTTTTGAGTTAATATAAAAATATTGATTGAACTTTGGCCCGTTTTCACATCTAATTTGCAATTTGTAGAAAAACCTGATATAGAAAAAGTTGCAGATTTTAATGTCTAATTTTATTTTATCGTAAACTGAGTTTTGGTAAACTACGTTTTCAGTTTATTTCTGGTGAAATCTTCGGTTTAAGTAAACGGTGGAATATAAGCAAAAACGGCTCTACAGCAGAAAGTTTTTGAAAATGTGGTTATCTAGGATGTTTCATTATAATAACATTTTAAGTTTAATTCACATATTTAAAGCATGTTCTAACCAAGGGAGTAATTTGGAAGAGGACCTTTCTTATATTTTTTCAAATTTTTCAAATTTCCGAGTTGATTCTTCAAAATCGCCCAAAAATATGTGTTCGTGAAATCGCTTTATTTTAATTATACAATAACAAAATGAATACACCCTTATAGATAATCACAGTGCAAACTTACCGAAAATTCAGAAAAAACTGCTGAAAACCACCCGGAAAAATAGAAGATAAAAAAACGACTAAATAAACGTCACGTTTGGCACTTAAAAAAATGTAAACTTTGGCATTAGATGGCGCTCGTGACGCAATAAGACAAAGGCACTAATTAATTGGGCGTGGCTGGCTGGTCAAAAAGAAATATTATAAATCGTTATCGCCCAGTTTCATTTTGCCCAAAATGTGGACATTGTTAATTCTTTGATTAATATATATTCAAAATTGTCTGCTCCAATGTAGACCACTATCAACTCATTTATAGCTTTCTATTGCAATAACTTTGTAAATAAATTTCAGCATTGTCAACTTTTTTGGTAGTGGGTAAAACAGAGAACTTTAACAGTTTATATAACCTTACCTTTCAGTTGTCATTGTTGTATTGCTGACAACGCGCGCGTCTATTTTCCAGAGTAATGAAAGTCGAGGGGCAAAAGCGGAATCAGGAAGAAACAAATCCGTGTTTAAAGGAGCAAGAACTTACGTACCAGTGTTTTACCAAGTATAACTACGACAAGGACAAGTGCTTCTGGCCGATCGAGAATTATAAGGCGTGCAAAACATTTTGGGTGAGTTGTATGAATTAAAGTGCCACCCGGATGATCAGTAAACAACTGCCTTGTGGACGCCAACAAGTACAACATTGTTTACTTATTGTTTTGAGACCGAAAAACCTTTCACTTAGGGCGTCTTCGAGCATTTTCGGCAATATTGAACTATTATCTGGAACTTGAGGGCGGTTCAGGTAAGTGAGGGTCACTTGAATAGTCGGTTACAGGTGCATCTTCGTCTGTTTAAGAAGCACCTCATTTGCTGTAGCATTAACCTTATAAAGCCCTGGTTTTTTGTCTGCAATTTTCAATGCAGGTCGATATGACCTGTTGAACAAAACGAACGCTACACGGACTCATTTGCCCCAACTTTTGTTTGCCCTGTAGAAAATAAATTTTCTACAGGGCGGCAAATGGAAATGCAAAATTTTTAAAAGTTCGTCTTGCTCCTAGTTGAGGAAAAATGAGGTTGTTTGTCTCTCGACGCCAAAAGTTTAAAGATAAACCAAACATATCGAAACCGTTTTATTCTCTGAAACCGATTTTCAAAATTTAGGGTCTCAAACTTCGCAGTCAGTTGAAATAAAAATTCAGTATAGCGGCTGTGTGAATGAATGAAGCATTTGAAAGTAAACTTTCTACATTATAGTTGAAAATCTGCCGGTGCCACAGATTTCGGAGGCAATTATGATTTGGTTAATATTTTATGCAACCCTGTAGGTATGTTAAATTTTCGTCTAGAGTTGTCTATGAAGTTTGAGCTTCCATATGAGCTCAAGATCATGAAATCGGTTAAAGAGCAGAAAAGTTATCGTTGCAAGGCCAAAAAGGTGATTTTCTGAGAATCTGACCTCAGGCAAACACTAATTATGAGACTCAGATTGGTCAAATCGGCAAAAATATCAGGCGATTTTTTCGAAACTCAGCATCTTTAGCGTTAAATGTTTTCTCAAGATGATGAAAATTTCGAATTGCTTCTTCATTTGGTTTGAAAGATACGATTTTTCACAAGAGCTAACAATCACAGTTGTTGAGACTCACATTTAATAAGCTGGAAAAATCACGATTTAAATACGGTGAAAATTTCAATGCTCTTGCATTAATTTGGGAGATATTATTTTGTTAAGCCAAGAACGCTCTCCGATTAGTTAAAAGTTTGTCTAAAACCAGTTTGGCTAAAATGACGAATATCAGGATTTTGGGCGATTTTTACGAAACTTAGCATCTTTACTGTGAAAATTCTTCTCAAGATGGTGAAACTTTCCAATTACTTCTTGATTTGGTTTCAAAGAGACGGTTTTTTTTAGAGATAGCGTAGTTAACTGAAAACAGTAAATTAGGGACTCACGCTTAAAAAAGTGGAAACAATCCAGATTTTGTACGATTCTTTTGAAATTTTCTGCATCAGGAGGTCCGAGTGTCTTCTAATAACGTTGAAAATTTGAACGTTCTCCTTGCATTTTTTTACAGCATTCAGTCAAATGCAGTAATTTTGAGACTCACTTTGAACAAGCTTGGAAAAATCAGGGTTTTGAACGATTCTTCTGACTGACCACCCTGTAAATAGAACAGATGGCATAAAAATACAGAAAACGTTTCGAGCTATATGTTTTATTTTTAAACTTTTGGTGTTGAGATACAAAAACCTCTTTTTTTATCCAACTAGGGGCATGCCGAACTTGGCAAAATGTTTTTGCCGCCCTGTGGAAAAATTGTATGCGGTGCTTAATTTTGACCAAAAAATCGACAAATAAAAAGCAAATGTGACTAGATAAGGCTTCATTCAATCCTTATCCAGTTCCAAAGTTACGACAAATTTAGCTGTGTAACGTTCATTTTGTTTAGCAGTTTAGTTCAACATTTGCTCATTTTGTTGTCCAATGTTTTTCACTTCCAAGCTCCGAAGAGCAAATAGCTTCCTGTTTCGATTGGTGTTTTACTGTAGGTAAAGTGCCAACCTGATCTAAAAACTTTAAAGGCGAATGAGTTGAATACAGGGAAACCGACCTCATTTTTCCTTAGGCTTGTAAACCTTGTTTTCTAATAAAGCCCATTCCAGACATTAAAGAGTAGAAACCTCAGTTCTAGAAACTGAAAGAAAAAAATGCATATCCGTACTCAATATCAAATGGTTCTATTTCAGATGCTATTCTTCTTTTAGTTTGAAGTTCGTGCTTGCAGGCGCCGCGAAGGGAAATACCCCTTACTTCCGCCAGTCTCCGAACGAGAAAACATCAAACGGGAATATCTGAAAAAAACTCAATAGTTTTTAGTGGTAGTAGTAGTAATTCCGCAGATATGGATAGTGCAGTGTTTAAAGAGAACGATTTTGTATGGGCTAAAATGGCAGGTAGGTGTTTATATTTACTTACGATTCCAACTCAATTCAAATCAAATCCATTGATTTATAGGCTACAATCACTGGCCAGCGATAGTGATGCGGCCTGATCCGGATGCCCCGATAAAAACAATCAAAGAAATGCAGTGGATTTACTTTTTGGGCACTCATAATTACGCCTGGATCGAGGACAAAAACATTAAACCATACGAGGAATTTAAGTTGCAATACAAGAAGAAGAACACAGAAGCGGCAATGGAAGAAATGGACGACATTATTAGTAAGTTTTTTTTTCAATGATAGTTTTACCGGGATTTTAATGCGATTTCGGTCCGATTTTCCAGATAACATGTCGAAAGATCCCGATTATAAGATTTCATTTGCTAAATATATCGCGCGCAAACCAAGCCCGAAGAAGCAGAAGAAGTCCTCTGGGTTGAACAGCAGCGGCACCCCAAATGATAGGAAAAGGTCGTTTCCCCTTAAGGAGAAAAATACACCCGTGGTCAAGAAAAAGCATCGGTAAGATAGTCGAAGCTTATTCCATTCTCTTTTGCCACTATTTCAATTTTCAGATCATCTACTTCGAATGAAATCGAAGATGCAATTAAAACAAACATCGCCGCTTCAATATCAGAAGCAACGTCGGGCAATGCTGTAGGAACCCCGGGTTTGCTCACTGTTAACACGGTTAATTTGGGCACTTCAAACAAGTTTTTCGGTTTTTTGGCCGGCAGTATATACTCTGAAGGTATCCTGAAGGTAAGCAAAAGCATAGTATTAGATATTATGTCTACAGCCTAAAGGGTGGCACCCAAAAAATGGAGAGAGTGATTTCCTCTTAATGTCGTTGCAGAATCTGATCAAATCCAAACACAAGCTGTACGTATGGAGCAGGAGCTCAGCCTTATTGGAAGAGCTACAAGAGTATGCTGATAGGCACCAAACATTTTTTAAAACCTGCACCACTCCAAGACAGGTGGTAAGTGCTTTTCATTAAATCCTAATCGAATTTTTCAATGTTAATAATTTTTTATCAAATTTGAGATTTTTCTTGCATACTGTTTTGCTATACAACATACTTTAGTAGAACAAATTTGTTGAATATCTAGAAATTAATGGACATTGATGAGATTCTCCAAAGTTTTGCCCTTAAGTTACCTCGTATTGCTCAGGTCAACTTTAAAGTCCTAACTCAGTCAAGTTAAACAAAGCTCTATAGAAAACCAATTTTCCAAAATTCGCTGAAACTTTTGAACTTAACGGTTTTTGATCATATTTTCCTCGAAGTATATTCAGCAGTTTGGGCCAACTTTAGATCGCTAATTCGTTTAAAAGTTTTTCTTGCAAAGCGTTTTCGTATACTACGCTCTTGGAAAAAAAAATTCCAGTTAAATTGAGGACATTTTACAATATTTTGCGCCCCAGAATTTTCTATAGATTAGGAGAATTTCAAAGTTCTAACTCAGTTGGCTGAAACGTTAACATTTTTCTTATAAATTTCGTGTTTTCGAACACTTTTTGGCAACTTTTTTTGAAAATTTGCGGGTCGACTCTTAGTGATTGCATTTTGGTGAAAATTTCTAAATCCTAACTCAGTTGGCATAAAAGTTAGACAACGCTTTAGTACGTTAGCGCTTTTAGAAGGACTAATTTTCGAAAAATCGCTGAAACGCACCGAGCGGATTAATAAAAAAAAACTCCTAATATTTAGAGTCAAGTGTCTTCTATCAGTGTGAACAACTTCTAACTACTAAAGCAGTCGATTAAAAAATGATACTTTTGCAAAGCATGCTTTGAGATTGTTAAAAAAATGTTTTTGACGATCAAACTTTTTAATTTCCCTGAAAATGTTCAAGTTAATTAATATTCATGATGTTTTCCAAACATTTAGGGCTTAGTGTCTCCTATAGGCCTCCAGAATTCCAGAATCATAACTCGTTTGCTTTAAGAATGGGAATTTTTATGGTAAAGTGTGTTTGCATGGGTAACGCTGGTTAATTTCCCTCGTGGTCTACCAACTTTGAAAACTTGTCTGAAAATTTCCAAGTCAGGGGTCAGTCGATGCTTTAAATGGAGGAAAGGTTTTAATATGATTGTGAACGTGCTTTTTCCCGTCCTCAGAAAATTTTCTTGGTGATCCAATCATCACCCCACGTAAATTATTGCCTACATTTGCAGAGTTTAATACTCATTTTAAGCGTCCTTCACTTTAAAAGTATACAAAGAGATTTTTTACAGAACTTTGGATGTATGATTCCTGAATATTTTCCCATTGTTGTTCGTATCTTTATCCCGTGATGATGAATATCTGTTTCTTTTTCGATTGTTTTAAAATCATTAGTTCCTATTTCTTCACCACTATCTGAACTAAATAGTCTTCTTCTGTTCTTCCCCATGTGTGAAATAATTCCTCAAATTTAATATTAAATTTCAATATTAATTAAACGTACTGACTACTTTCAAAATAAACGGCTCAATTACCATCGTGAAAACAGCAAAATAAATAAATCTATTCAACAAACTGTAGTTTGTATGTACAACATAATTCAAATGTCTAATAATCTAGGTGAAAACGGCAGATATAACGTTCAGCTGCTTGACCGATCCCGACCAAGAAAAGATCGTTCTGAATCAATTGGGCATAACCGATAAATGCGATGATCTTCTGAAGGGCAAAGGGTTTGTTGAGATGACCAGTATGGATCCTGAAACATCGAAGGATTTTCACGATCTGATCACAAAGAAGGGCGGCACATATCTAGAAGCTATGGTACTAAGATTCCGCTTATTTATCCCTATGGTCGATTGAATGCAGTTTTTTTTGCAGTTACAAGGGAACAAGCAGGAGGCTAACAAAGGAGAAGTTATAGTGTTGGCAGCTGGACTACAGCCCCTGTTCGTCGATTGTCAGTCGTGTTTTAAAGCTATTAGCAAGGTGGGACTTGGAATTACCAGTTAATTTTCCAACTGATAATTTTGCGGTTGCAGGCTTCGTTTTTGCTGGGGAAAATCGGATCAGCCACCAAAATCCACATGATTTTTCAGATGATGAGGGGCATATTCCTGGCATCTCTGGTAGAAGGATTCGTCATGGCCGATCGGTGCAGCATCAAACTAGAGGCGTTCAATAACATCTTCAAAATGACCCACATGTCCAGCGATTACCTGGAGCGTAAGTTTATCCAGTGTTTGGACCCTAACTGGGTTTTAATAGTGCCACTTTTCAGATAAATCCAACACGATAGTATCTAAAAAGTTCACCTCAGCCCAAGATACTGAAGAACCAATCGAGCAACTTCAAACGGACATGACTCTCGCTTTGGAAATGTCCACCAGATTCAGACAGCCCATGCCTCTGGCGTCGAACGTGAATGAAATCTTGAAAAATGCCCGCAAATTGGGTTGCGACAATCACGACTCTGCGTGCATATATCGTACAAGATTTTAAGTCACTTCAAGTCCCTTCTAGATGCATTATTATAAGAGTGTTTCCCTATTTGCGTTGATACTTTTTTAGAACTTTTAAATTGTTTCTGTAAAGTATGATAGTCAAATTATAAAGCTGTTTATTGGATTTGGTCTGAAATTGGTTTATAACAACTTAAATAATTTTACAAGGATCACTTAGTTTCAATAACTAACCAGTATCATGCACATTAAGTCGGACCTTGTTTTGTTTTTTGGGGACTGTCTCCCCGGGTGGAAATCTCTTCTATTGGCTGTAAAACTGCGCAAAAAGAAATTGGGCTTATCACGAGCCTCAAAACACCTCAGCTTCATCTTCATTATTGGCTATTTTTCTTAAGGAAGGAATAGTCACAATTGAATTGGCCTTAAACGACTGTAATCATTCATTTTTGTTGGACGCTGCATGTCCAAGACGAAATCGGAGAAGAAAAATCTCATAATCGACGTGTGCGCTGAACCATATAACTAGACTTTAAAAAATCACAAAAAAAGACAATGAACTTTCGAGAAATCGCAGGAAATCAGAAAAATTGACAGCGATCTATTTATAATGTAACAATTATTGATAAACGTTCTACAGAAAAAGAAATGCGAAAAATATATCTGGTGGGAAGGAGAACGTTAAGATTTCTTTTCTCAAAAGCTCAGCTTTCTCTAGTGTCGGCAATAAAAGACGGAGAAATAAAAAAAATTGCCTTTTCCCGAAAAAACTATGCACTAATTAAACGTAAACGCTCCTCTATAGAGAAGAAAAATTGCCAAAAATATATCTGCTGGGAACTAGAAGAATTATTTTCTCAGAAGCTAAGATTTTACTAGTTTCAGCAATAAACCCAGGAAAATTTAAATAAATAAACCTTTTTCCAAACGTAACTTGTGCGTATTAAAGGCCCTGTAGAAAGAAAACCTTCAGATTTTACACGACTCACTTTTTTTTTCTTGAAAACTAAGCTTTTAATCGTAAAAAGTGATCCTTTATTAAATATTTGGGATGTTAGAAGGCACCAAAGAAAAATTTCAATCCACAAACTTTTATTTCACTTTTTCTCTAAAGTGAATTATAAGGAAGCCAAGCCATTTTCTTGTTTCGACTATAAAAACTTTGAGGAAAAAACCCTTTTTCCTAAAGTAAGTCGTGCATATAAAACGTCCTACTGAGACAAAAAAAATGTTTAGAATTTATCTGCCGGGAAGGAGAGCCTTATGCCTTAATAAAAAGAGCGAGAAATAAAAAAAATAAACGTTTTCCCAAAAGTAACTCGTAACAAAAACCTTTTTTATGCGATTTTCACATTTTATTTCTAGTCTCGACAACTACGCTTTCAATCGTAACAAGTGATTTTTCATAAAATACTCGGTATGTTAGAAAGCACCAACGAGCATTTTTCCAACCACAAACTGAAACGTTTTCAAAAAAACCCAAATCTTCAAAAATAAAAGATGGAAAAACTGCCACTTTGTGTCTAAAATGAATAGTAAACGATCCACTGGCGATTTTTCGGTTCAACAACAAATTTCCTTGTTTCACCCATAAAAACCCAGAAATATTAGCCCAAATATAGAACATTTGGGCCCAGGGAGAGGAAAGACAAATTCACTTGTAAAATATTGAAAACGGGAGTAAGCATTCTGACCAATCAGCCTTATATCCCAAATATCCGTTTTTTTTTATTACAAATCGCGCTTTCGCTGAACTTAGACCAGATTGAAGAATTCAACTGTTTCTAAACCCTTAGCTGCTTGCTAAAAGGTGAACGTGTCGCTTGAGTCCTTCCGAATTTTTAGTTTTTTCTTGTTTCACCCTAAAGAAAGAACACTGTTTCACCTTAAATTAAGCCACAATTATGATCTCATTTTCGTGCATAAATGTAAAAAAAACTCCCACATGTTATTGATAAATTGTATGAAATCTTTCTATATTCCATCAAACTTTACTTCGATTAAATCTAGACTAATAATAAATCAGGAATGATTACTTGCTATTTCGCTCGAAGAAACATTGCTGAAGAATCCGCCTCGTCCAAACCCATGCGTCTGGCGTGCTTGTAGAGCTGATTTGCTGTGGACGTCAAGCCAGCTGGTTGTTTCCATACATTGCATAATTCTAACATCCGCTGTAGACCATGCTGTAGGCACGGAAGCGATTCTTGAACGTCGAAGTAAGTATTGTTTTCAACTTTATCGCAAACACCTGATCGAAGAACATAAAATTAGGGATCACAAAACAGGACGGCAATAAAAGCGCTTACGCTCGAAATAGTGATTGTGTAGGGGGGAGTTCCTGAAGAGTTCAAAGAAAACATTCAAGTCAACGCTTTTGTCTGCAAGCGCCAAGATTTCTGTGAAACCAGCCAGGAATATGGCTTTCATCATTTGGAAGATTACGAAGACTTGCGGGTTTTCCACAAAGTACCAGGACTAGAAAAGGTCAGATTTTATAAGCGTTTAAACGTGATAAGAAAAGTTGAGTAAATGGCGTTTTACAGTCGGCAATTTTATTACCCGCAACTTTCTTGAGCAACAATAGTTTTGCTCCAGCAGATCTATTAATTGTCTTACAGTCTAAAAAATCCGGTGCAAAACAAAGGCAATGGTAGGTTAAACCATGGCTAAATAAGCAAAAAGCGACTGTAAAACAAGGGATTTGTAGTACTATGAGTGAACTGTTGGCAGCATAAATGGCCAGAAAAGTCAGTAAAATTGCGACAAACCACGAGAAATTTTAGATTTGAAACGGCGAGCGCAATAAAAGTTGCCGGCAACTCGAGAACCGATAGAATGCACAAGAATTAAATATTGCGAGCAATAAAATTAGCGACTGTAAAACGCCCTTAAGAATATCCACCTTGCCAAGAGCCTTTAAACACGATTTTAACCTCTCAATTGTGGCTTTAAACTGGTCGCAATTCCCGCCTACTAATACGAGGCCTTTCCCAATGTCCTGTTTGGTGCCATCGATCTGCAAATTATCTTCGTGCCAATTTGCACAAAAAATCACCAACAGTCTTACCATGAATTCGAAATAAGTCACTCCTTTGGCACTGAAAATTTTCGCATTTGCTGAGGAGGTTTCGCGGTCGATCGTGGTCATTTCAATATAAATTTTCCCACTTAAAAGGTAGTCGTTATCATTTTTGTAGCCGAACTTTTCGAGCATACGGATGGCCTCAGCTTTGCTGGCCAGTAAGCTGAAAATGATATCAGCGGTTCTGACCTAATACATAAGTGGATGTTTTAAAGGAAAACTGATTGAAATTGAGACATTGACCACTCACCACATCTCTTGGCTCTTTATAAACGTAACAAGTAGTGTGTGCCTCAGCGGCCTCTTGCTTCATATCTATACACAATGCCTCGCTTTCGCTCCAAATTGTCATTTTATGTTTAAAGGAAATCAGCGCCTGAAAATTGAGACAATTATTGGGACTTTTTAGTATATGTTTTCCTCGTTAAGTGGAAAACCTTGATAATTGATTCTGCGTTAATGTTGCCAGCTAACACTCCAATTCGGGGCTCTGGGATTAAGTAGTGCTCCTGCTCATCCACAACAGATCTGAAAGAAGCTCGTTTACAACAAGTCGGTGCCCAACTGCCTGTTTTTACCTAGAAGACTTCGACACGCTTTTGCTACGCGCTCGCATTTCTTTCGGCATAAATTTTGCAATAGTGAGTACATAATCCGGATTCGCTGTTAATCTTTCTGAAAGTTCACATCACTGAAACTTGGACTGTAACGGGGTAACTATTCTCTTACTTTTGTGCTTCCGCAGTTCGTATTTGGCATCCAAGACCCCTTGAGGGCATTTCTTCCCGAACTTCTCTTTAAACTCGCTGTAAGGCTTGATATACTTGATCGGCACCCAGGCATAGTTCTGCGAACCGAAAAAATACACCCATTCCATGTCACTTTTGTTTTTGGGTGGCGCAAGACGGTCCGGCTGTAAAATTAAGCCTGGCCAGTAGCTGTAACCTGCATATGGAATAAAGCATTTAAAAGCCTTGATTTAAAAACTGGTAAGGGTTTCGGGCTGTCAGGCCGTGGCCCAGAAGAATTTCTTCCTGACGTTTCGTAAGCACGAGTGGCTTGCATATTCAGTCAGTTTTTTAACCGCTTTTTTGAGCTCTGTCGGTTCTGAAAAGATAATCCACGTCACAGTCCATCAGATCGCATCAGTTGGGTTTCGATCGAAATCTGGATCAAAGAAGGTGCTTGCGAAACGTCAATAAGAACTTCCTTTAATGCAGGCAGATTTAACTTAATCATCTTGAATTACCGATTACTTTGGCCCACACAAAGTCACTTATTTTGCAGCTGACAGCTGTTCTTTCCATTTCCATGTACTGTTCTTCCAATTTTTTATCTCGTGAGTTTGAAAAATCTAAACATAAGAAGAAATAACATGAGCTGATCATCATTGCAGATTCTTTGAGGGTTTACTCCTCCGGACCTCCCAAACCTTAAGTATCTAAAACTAAAAACGATGGAAAAATTCAAACGCAACGCGGTCCAAAAATTGAGGATTTTAAAAAACAACATTTTTTCCGAAAGCAACTTAGCATATAAAACGTACTTCAGAAAAAGAAATGCGAAAAATATATCTGGTGGGAAGGAGAACGTAAGATTTCTTTTCTCAAAAGCTAAGCTTTCTCTAGTTTCGGCAGTAAAAGACGGAGAAATAAAAAAAATTTACTTTTTCCCAAAAAAAACTGCACGAATTAAACGTACACGCTCCTCCTCTATAGGGAAGAAAAATTTCCAAAAATATATCTGCTGGGAATTAGAAGATTTATTTTCTCAGAAACAAAGATTTTTCTAGTTTCGACAATTAAGACGTGAAAATTTAAATAAATAAGCCTTTTTCCAAGAGTAACTCGTGCGTATTAAACGCCCTATAGAAAGAAAACCTTCAGATATTGCGCGACTTCACATCTTTTTCTCAAAAACTAAGCTTTTAATCGTAAAAAGTGATCCTTTATTAAATATTTGGCATTTAGAAGGCACCAAAGAAAATTTTCAAACCACAAACTTATATTTCACTTTTTCTCTAAAGTGAATTATAAGGGAGCCAAGACATTTTCTTGTTTCGACCATAAAAACTTTTTTCCTAAAGTAAGTCGTTCATGTAAAACGTCCTACTGAGACAAAAAAAATGCCTACAATTTATCTGCGGGGAAGGAGAGCCTTAAGACTTACTAAAAAGAGCGAGAAAAAAAAAACGTTTTCCCAAAAGTAACTCGTAACAAAAACCTTTTTTATTCGATTTTCCCATTTTATTTCTATTCTCGACAACTACGCTTTCAATCGTAACAAGCGATTTTTTATAAAATACTCGGTATGTTGGAAAGCACCAACGAGCATTTTTCTAACCACAAACTGAAACAGTTTTTCCAAAAAGGCCAAAAACGTTTTTAAAAAAAAAACCCAAATATCTTCAAAAATAAAAGATGGAAAACTGGTGGAGTTCACTTTTTCTCTACAATGAATAGTAAACGAGCCAATGGCGATTTTTTGATTCACAACAAGAACACATTTCCTTGTTTCACCCATAAAAAGCCAAAACTTTTAGCGATTGTTACACTCAACGTTTACGTTATTACACTTGTTACGATTGAAAGCTTAGTTGTCGAGAATAAAAATAAAATGTGAAAATTGCATAAAAAATATTTTTGTAAAGTTACTTTTGGGAAAAGGTTGATTTTTTCAATTTTATTGTTATCGCAATTTAGGGTTGAATAGATGTATTTTCAATGTTTGAGGAACAATTTTAGATAAACTGATACACTTTTTATACAATTTACCAATCATTTAGCTAGTTTTTTGTGATTTTTGTGGTTCAGCAGCGTAGATTTTGGGGTCGAGGGATTATTTTATTAATAACTAACTTCTAATCCACTGCTTAAATTGGCGACATGAAAGGCCATTTCAAGCCAAGGTAGTTGTTTTTCGAATAGTATGTATGTAGTATGTTAAACGAACCCAAAATGTAACTTTTCCCCAACCCAAAATATCATAAAACGCCATTTATCCTAAAAGCTAACATCAGCACTTTTCACTATGAGCATCTTTGTGTAGAAAACAATGGGCTTGCTAAAATTAAACTAAAATTGCAATTGCCCTCAGTGGCTTAAAAACCACCAAAATAATCCAAATGCCCTCAAAATCCACCCTTTTAACACATAAAAAATGGTGACTGACGTTCGTACAGTAGCAATAAGTATAATTAGTACAATGTATAGAAAGGTTCAGTTGTTTATCTCAAATTGTTCAAGATATACCGCTTGAATTTGGGTCACCCTGCATATTTGTAAAACTTAACCTATTGCCAAACACAAGAAGATTCAAATAAAAAAAAATACTTCAAACTTGTATAAGGGCTCTTATAGTAGACGTCACTATAAATAACAGCAAATTAACACTATACAAAAAGTTTTAAAGCATTTATTGGGTAAGTGGAAATTGGTGCTTGAGTCTACTTTGCAACTTGGTACTAAAACACTTGAACACAGACATTTACATTTACGTAATAAGATCCCTCTCTAGAACATGATCATACATTTCTTCAAAAACAGATATGGAAAAAATACAAACCCAAAGAAAACACACATAAAAGTTTACTTGCAAATAAACTTTGTACAAGCACACATAACCAAACAAACCAAACTGTTTACCACGGATCACAAAGGTTACTTTGTGACCTGTGCTGTTTACAGTGTTTACTGTCAGGCGAAGTAGTCACGTCCTCGCTCATTCGACTATCTCACTCCCACGTATGCGTGGAGGTATTTCGGGATGGCGCCAACATACATTTTGAAAATTAGATTTTAAGCATATCAATCATAAAATTAAAATAAAATTAATGAAAGATTTAAATAAAAATAAAAAATATTTAAATCATTGATACAATACAAAACGTTGAATGTGCCCAAACCTCACTTTGATCAAAGCTGACAGCTGGCACAAGTGGCACAAACCATCTGTGGCCATCATCAATAAAAATAACCTTCGGTTGCTAGTTGCAAATTAAAATGTTTAACAATTAAGTTTTTACGTGTCGTTTGGTAATTGCTGATCAAATGCAAGCAACAATGTCCATCTCCGATGTGTACAACGACCTGACTTTGTAAGTAACTTTTTATGCAGTACCTATTCCTTTAACTGTCTTTGAACCTTATCCAACTCCCATCTCAACTACATGCACAAGACAAGTGGCTTTGGCTGGTTTAAAGGGCACTCCGATACATTACGTACTCTGGCCTTTGGTCATGACGCTGGTACCTAGATGTTAACAGGCATTGCTGATTTCAGGTACATAACTCCAGAAAAATTCTATTTAGAACCCAAAACCAGTGAAGAATTACTGATAATCGATAGGGTGTCAGAGGATGTGACTATCCAGAAAAATTCGGGCCAAATCCCAGCGGCCAGCACTCGGCAGGACTTCTGCGGTTTGTTGGGCTCTATTAATCTACTCGCTGGCCGATATTTGGTTGTAGCCACCCAAAGGGACTTGGTCGGGTAAGAGAAGCTCTAAAATAGGATTAATATTAGTGTTAAGTGGGTATTTTTCTGCCTAGGTACATTGCAGGGCACCCAATATGGAAACTAGTAAAAACTGAAATAATTCCCTACCCCAAAAGCTTGATACATCTAAATAATGAGAAGCAGGCCGATAATAATGTGTACTTGAGCATGGTACAAACTGTACTGGCAACGCCCAATTTCTACTTTAGCTACAGCTACGACATTACGCATTCCATCCAAAGACTGCACGACATCAGCCCAGAGTTTTGGCAGCAATCTCTGCTTGAACGCTCGGATGCCAGGTAACAAAACCAATTGATTTCGGTATCTTAGCCATAATCATGGATTTTTATAGATTTGTATGGAACGCGAATATTCTGGAACCGTTCCTAGCGCCTAGTTTTCGAAGGTTCGCTTTGCCTTTACTGCTCGGGTTTGTCTCCATCAACCAATGTGTGATTAATGGACAAAACTTCACATGGGCCATCGTTTCCAGGAGAAGTATCTACAGGTAAGTCAGCCCAATGATTCAAAAGTGAAAAATGTTTCCAATCGTCCGGCCAGTAATTGTATTATAGCTAAAATCAAGTACTATTACCTGTACGGCTGCAGGAGGCAAATTTGCCGAATCAGTTGAGGCGAAAAATAGTCTATATTTGAGCCAAAATTCAAGTTGATACCTGTTTTTGCTGAAGATATGTGGTTCGCTAGACAGCAGACTGCACGGTCTTCTTTAAAAAAACAGTTAGATTTGCGCAGCAGAATGAAAATTTGCAGAATCGATAAGAGAGAATCAGAGACTAAAATGAACTTGGTCAACTTTAATTAACATGGACAGACGATCCATTTTCTGCCGGTGTTTTGACGAAATTTCAAAGGACTTTTGCCGCGGCTGCTCAGGCTCGCATCATACAGGAGAATCTAAATGCCGCGTCCATATCTAACGAGCCGAGCCTGATCCACGGCAAATTGCTTTGATGATTCGTCAAAACACCGACAAAGGATCAGTCCTTTGATATTTTATCCGAGTGGCTCGAGCCACTTTAATTAAATTTGAATCGCTGGCTGCAGGATTTCAATTTGCGCGTTCAGTAATGCCTTGAGTTATGCATTCAGTAATGCATCCTCTATATTGGGTTCAAAGTTAAAATTCCCACACGCTTTTGATCAAAAGCTGTACTTTATTAGAATAAAAATGCACGATTTCCATCTGGACTGCTAAAACTAGATTGCATTATTTAAAAAAATAGCTGTAGATGAATGAATTAAAATGAACTTTCAATATTTGGTGAAAAATTCCAAGTTGCCGCATTATCCGATTCAGGACATTTATTGATTGAGATACAGCTCGATCTTACCTTATTTCCAATTCAGACAATGCAGTTTGATTTCGATTAAATAGCCATTCCAAGTTTTTTCAAGCCTCAATTTCCCGTTATGAGCAGAGTTTTGGAAAATTAAGTTGCGATGTAATAAAACGGAAATCACAGCTTTAATTAAACTATTCAGTTAACCAACTTTGGACCTCCAACCTTATTCTCTACTTTTTCCATCCTGTGTATTATTGCTGAAATCAAATATTCCTAGTAAACACTGAAATTATCATCAAGACTACGCTTACCTCAAATAAGAACAGCTATTTGAAACTCTCACATGAAAGGAATTGGGCTTCACTTAGGGTTAGTCACTCAGGCGTCTCCGGAAGAATATTCCGCACATTAAATTGTTAATAGAGCTGGTACCAGATGGTTCAGGCGAGGCATTGACCAGGAGGGAAACGTTGCAAATTTCGTGGAAACCGAACAAATCGTCGAATCAGGCGACGGCGATAGAGCTAGTTTTGTGCAGGTAATGTGATCTATAAAGCTAAAATCATTCCTCCATATAGCGACTTCTAGATTAGAGGTTCAATACCTCTATTTTGGTATCAAAAACCCGACCTCCGGTACAAGCCGCCCATCACCCTCGATTACAACATAGACCCGCAAGAGCAGCGTAACGCGTGTCTTAAACACATCGAATCGATGGCAGGGATTTACGGAAGACAGGTGATGGTGGATTTAGTCGACCAATTAGGATCCGAAGGTGAAAATTAACCCTTTCTCTCAGAATTTGTTGGGTACCTTACATGTTTACAGGGCTGCTAGAAAAGGCCTTTAGAGGCACAATAAGCCTCTTGGCGCATCCTTCTGTTAGATACGAGCCTTTTGACTTCCATGCAGAGTGCCGGAAAATGAAGTGGTACCGGCTGTCCATATTGATCGACAGAGTGTCTTTAGATCAGGACGAAATGGGCTATTTTCTGATCTTGCGGGACGGCACTCTTTCCTCGCTGCAAGAAGGTTTGCCCGCATGTAAATCCTCCAGAAACATCTTAACTTGCTTGATCGGTTGCAGGAGTCTTCCGAACAAACTGCATAGACTGCCTCGATAGAACCAATGTGGTACAAAGCATGTTGGCTCATAGAAACTTGGAAATTGTGCTTAGGCGATTTGCGATTTTGAGCCAAGATCAAACTTTGGAACATCAGTATTCGTTTGAGTCCCTCTATAAGAATGTTTGGGCGGATCATGCTGATCTTGTCAGCATTCAGTACTCGGGAACGGGGGCTCTGAAGACCGATTTTACCCGCACAGGTAAATCCAGCCTTAGAAATTAATCTTAAGTGTTCCAACCATCGACTTTTTCAGGAAAGCGCACAAAAGCAGGCGCTCTTCAGGACGGTGTGAATTCGTTGATTCGTTACTACAAGAACAACTTCAACGATGGTTTCCGACAGGATTCGATAGACCTGTTTCTAGGCGTGGGTAAAGTAGTTTCACCCATTGCTCCTCCTCCTGGTTGGAGATACGTTACTTTCCCATCCGTTCTACTGGTGGCCACTGCTATGTTTGTAGCTTCCTCTGTGCTACCATCCGAATATTCCACCGAGTGTCTGCTATATTTACTCTTCTGGGGTGGAATGATGGTTGCCACCACGCACTATATTTTCCGATATGGAAGGGAGTTTGTCGACAAACCCAAATTGGTAGGTTCTTAGAGTCCGGGTGAAGGAACATTGCATTTAGATCGGCTTGGAATTGAAGAGCGGTCACATTCTATACAATACTAGAAGTGTTTGGGGTATGCTTAAAAAATTACCAATAGTCTAGTCGGATTATTAATTGTCCACCCATTTTAATTTTGTTTAGAAACAGCTAATGCTGCCCAATAATAAAAGAGCACATTATTATCCTGTTTATTCCCGTCAGCTTTAAATTGCCTTCCTACTGGCCGCAAAATATTAATACTTATCATTAGCGTTTTTATCTTTACTATTTTTTTACAAACTGAGCTTTCAGTAGTTTTTTCCTTTTTGATTGCTTACTTTTATATAGCAATATTTCTGATATGCATAAATTCTTTTGATTAATTAACAAGTTTTACGTTTCACTTGTTAACTCGCCCGTTTCTTAAAAAATAAGCTTGAGAGCTCGGTGTTTAAATCTATGGAATTACCCTGTGCACAGATCGTTTACGTGGCTTTTTGTCAAGGAGATCAACTTCCACAACTTAATGCTGCACATTTCATATAACATTTATAAAAAACTATGGAAAACGATAACAAATCTTACGATCTAATATTGAAAAACTGGTACAAACACACACATTTATGGTACTTGCGAGACTTCCTGCTCCTTCTCGCGCTGTCTAACTGCCACCGCAGTCTCGACCAGCAAATAGAGACACTTGAACTTCTCCTTGTCTTCTTCATCGTTCATCAGTGCCCCCGGTTCGATTTGATTGGCTGGCATAACCTGCACTTTGGGGCTCGGCCCTGCAATTGACTGCAAGATCTGGTGATTGTACTGTGAGCTACAGAAACGCGCGAAAAATAAGCAACATTTACAAAGCAGGTATAGTGTGACGTACCCCGAATCGTATACTCTGGAAACTTCGTTTGTAATGCTTCCGTATTGCCAGTTTGGGTTGAATTTTTCCTCTTCACTGTGACTGGAGTCTTCGTAGTCGTTACTATCTTCCGCCTCCGAGCGGTAAAACAGGGTCATACTGTCCTCATACTCTTGGTTTAGTCGCATTCGTTTGGCCCCCGAGTGCTCATATTCATTGGCCCATCTAATTAACAAAGGCAAACGGGATTATCACTATTTCAAAAAGTGGTTAATAGCAGAATCCTACCCAACTCTTCCCTGATCAGGTATCATGTTGGCTCCAGTCAGTTTTTTGCCTCTTCTAGAAATAGTGTAGTTCAGCGGATCGTGGCCTTCTCGTCGGATCATTTCAGGAAGAATCCTTCTGCGTGCATTAATAAACCAATTGCAGACCTAACAAAATAATTAAGTTTTTTCGGCAGTTTCAACATGTCCCAGTTTTACCTGCAACACTGTCAGACCAGCTTCTTGAGACAAAGTGAGCTTTTCAGCGTCGCTAGGATAGGCGTTGTATCTGTGCTCATAGAGCCAGCGCTTTAATATTTTAACAGCATGCTTTGGTAAATTTCCCCGGCGCTTTCTAACGGGGGTCAGCCCCATACCCATGCCCATATTCGGGTTTGAGATGTTCATCATGTTTTGCAGAATGGGAACCTGCGCCCAAAACATATTCAGAGTGTTAAAAGCTGGTACAAAATTCTTGATGGAACTCAGCTATCAGGAGCGGACAGCTTATATCTTTTTGTTTTCGTGGCGCTAGAAATTTGCCAGGCCGCGCAAAAGAAACGTGCCATCAAAACCGAAATGCTATCTGCCAAATTAACGTCGATTTTTAAAGGATTGTGTAAAACCGCTGGAAATATCGCATCGGTTGTAAAAACCTTTTCCAATGTGCGCAAGTTAAACTTTATTTTCGCCTTCTTTAAAGTCCAAAATGGTTCATAATATCGGAACAGCCACAATGATCTTTCTGATAGCTCGTCTCGAGAACTATATTCCATATTTAGGGCTTCATGAGCAATTCCATCATCCAAAGGACAGAAGCAAAAATATGAAGTGCGCCCCTGCAGTTGTAGAAGTGTGTTGAGAAGAGCTGCCACGTGAAGCACCAGCCACGCTTTGAGGTTTTTTCAAGAATTTCTGCCGTTTCCGAAAGTTTAAAATCAGTCTTCCGTTGGCACTTAAAAGCGGATTCCAAATTATTTCTTGTAATAGACTGGTTCGACTTCTTGTTGATGTTGTATAGTTGAGTTCATATAGGAACTCAACTATGAATGTTTTTTTAGTAAGGGCATCGGGTCTACAAGAAAGCAGCGGGAATTTGTGTATGTCTACAAGAAAGCAGCGATAAACTGTAGTAGGTAGGTACTAAAATTATTTCATATTTTCTACAGTTATTACTAAAAACCTGCAAATACTTAAGTAAATTCAATTTAATAAAATAAGAAATATCTAATCTACCGCGTTTTCATTTACAATAGTATGCGGGGCGTCCTCGGCAAAACCGGTAGTCGAAACAGTGGAGACCGAGTAATAATTATTGCAGTTTTTTTGGGTTCCGGGACGAATCTCTGATCTACTCAAACTGTGACCTCCATTCCCCGCAACGTAAAGAAATTATGTCTCATTTCATGTTGTGCAGTTTGAAATAAAGACTACTAAATAGAATACTATAGGAATATAGGCTTTCACAGCCGGACTCAATAGTGTTTTTGAGGGCTTATAGGCCGAGGTCTATACGGCTTAGAACCTGATGTTGCGTATGCAACTGATATTTTTCTTCCATTTGCTTCATCATTTGACTGCAGGTTTGCCGCCACGAAAATAATAACTTTAACGCTTACAGTTACCGCAAGAAACAATATTGAAAAATTAAGATTATTTTTAAAACTTCACATCACTACCAAATAGCTTGGGACAGACTATAGAACTAATAACTAATAAACAGTTAAAGATCATTCTAGGAGCGCTCTTTTCGGCACTGACTGATTAAATACTACATGCGTAACACTCAACTTTAGTACAGATAGAATAAAGTATCATAGATACTTTTATTTGGATAGATATAGGGTAGATACTGTTATATGCAAATGCGAGCCTCCTAGAGCAAAGCGCTAGGAATGCGTAGTACTTAAGCGTCTGCGCGCTGCCTGTTAGGGCTCCGCATGTAATTTAATGTAGTAAAGCATGCTCGAGGCGTTGAAGTCTACAATGTATGTTGGTGTAATCTAAAGGGGAAGATACTTAAGCCAACTTGTAAATAGCAACTTACCTTTATAACGTCTGCAATCAAACAACTGAATATAGCGGCCACCAATGTGAGAAAGTAGTAATATAAAGGTTGCAAATCGAAACAAAACTGTGGCGTTATTGCGAATAAGAACGTTAAAATTCAATCATTTTTCAAAACTGCTGCCTTAAACTAGTTTTTTGATAATGGTAGCTAACCTTAAATCATTTCAGTATTGAGTGAATAAATCTGGTGGCCTGTCAATGTCTGTCCTTTCTTGTTCGCATTTATTTGAGGGAGAGAAACATAGTTTAAGAGATTCGTTCAAATCGCAAAATATTAACCGATTTGCTTGCGGCGTCTTTACCGTACATGTTGAGCTTTAAGTACATTTTCTGATGAGAAACCAAATCAGGAAGACGCTCACATTAGTATGCAAGAATACATAATTTTAACACCATCCACCATTTTAATCACTTACATCGTATCTAACTTGTCTCAGGCCGTCATCGTGTTCTGATCCGGAGTCGTTATCCTCGCTGCTGCTATTTCCTGGGTATCCCCCACTAGTTGTGAACAAACTGTTGTAGTTCTGATTCATATTTTCGATATTCGGATCGAAATTCATCGCGAACGGTACTGCTGAGAGACGGTTTGGAACTTTGTTTAGAAGCAACTTTAAACAGTTGAAGTAGCGACAGACAGATGAAGTTGAAATTGTCCAATGCCAACTTTTTGGCATTGATAGACTTGCGATTTATCGACTTAATCCCGCTTAGAGTGCCCCAAATTTAACTTTTTTGACCTCAATTTAATGGCAATAACGGTTTTGGGCTCAAAAGTTCGACGCCAATGGAGGATATCGGAGCAAAAAGCGAGTTTTTTTAACTATGTCGATCGGGTGTCTTCGGCTCAGTCGGAACGAGTCGAGGTCCGGTTTAAAGCGCGGGTGATTTAAATTTTCAAAAATAAGTTGTTCAAAGAAATCAACGTTACACTGACAAATTTGGACAAACTTTGGAATATTTTTTACATTTTTTATATAACTGGAAAATTGTGACTGCAGAGAGCGAATTGATTTCTGTTGAGACCACCCTGTAAATAGAACACATCAAAATAAAACAACCTAGAGCTATTTGGTTTATCTTTTGGTGATGCGATCCAAATAACCCTTTTTTGACCAACTAGGAGCATGCCCATCTTTGGATTTTTTCACTTGCCGTCCTGTAGAAAATTTATCCGAGGTGCTTAATTCGACTAACAATAAAAAATGGGGCTCAACAACGCCTCAAACAGAAACCAAATCGCTCGAAGCAATAAACATTAAATAATTAATTAGAAACTAGTATAGAAATTGCGCCTCTTTGCATTTCAACCCAAACAAACCAATAAAAATAAGCAATATATTATATACATATAATATAATAATTCCTTCCAATCAGGCTAGTTCATATCCCCCGAGCTACATGACTGGTCAGGAGTTTCAGGTAAAGTTCTATCGGAGCCTTCCATTCGGTCTTCCGCAGAATCGACTTGGCTTCCTAATAAATGATAAAATTTCATCAGAGTAAATATCTTGCATTTTAAAGCGAAAAATATTCATTTTGGTTGCAGTTTTAATAAAACATTTACATAAAAACATTATTTGTCAAGTTAATATTAATATTTTCCAGTTACATGATTAAAGGTATGGGACCTGCACAGGGTGTCCCAACGATAGAGTAAGGGAAGTTTACGCTTAACCGGAATTATTTGCCCCAAATTATACTAAGCGCGCATATTCAAAAAATATTTACAATTACACAAAGTGCGTCTGTAATCAAAACTTGCCCAAGTCGCTAGGAAAATTAATCTAAACTAATAACAAATCTTGCGAAATTTCCAACGTTTTGAGAGATATCTATGCAAAAGTTCAAGTCTCGTTTTTCATTTTGCGCCTTTGTTTCCAGCGGTAGCGCCACTATTTTACGTTTAAAGCACGTATTTTCTCTTTAGGCTGTTTTTCTGTACTCCCTACAAGTTCAGTTCATAAAAATGAGGTCAATTTTAAATCACCCTCTATAATAAACTAGCCAACCCAAAAACGACTTAATGAAATGTTGATTATTTCTTTAGCAAACTTTAAGAAATTCCGTCTAACTTTTTCAGAAAACTGAATATACAGGGCTTTCATTGGCGAGTTATCGAATATTCGCCTACTAGCAGTCAATGGACGTTTACATTGGAAAATGCCCAAGCTGATTGATAAACTTACAAAAAATATAAATAGAATGTATTTGATTAATGTCCAACCACTTACCACTTTACAAATGAACAAGAGACTAATGAATCTTTGAACTTAATATTTCAATTTAATTCCATAAGTACCTTCGGATGAATCATTGCCATTTTCCTGAGAGGCATTGTTGCTTTCCACACCCACTTCGTTTCTTCCAAGTGCCTCGTTTTGGTCACTTTGCCCTTCTACTGCTAAAAAATAATATCATTAAACAATTAATATACACTGACAAAAATAAAGTTTCCAAGCTTACGTGGTTCTTGTTCAGCAGGTTCACCATCGTACCATTTCGGGTTTATCGTTATCGATTTCGTAGTATTGAACGTCTTGTAGATGCCCAGGAGATTGTCACACAACTCGAACATATTGGAACGAAGGGAAATGATGATGAACTGCGCATTTTTCGTTCGGTCCTAGATTGGCCGCAAAATTAGGTACATTCGGGATGAAGCTCTAGCTTACCTTAATGTAATTGCCCACTATGGAAACGTTCTTGAAGTCCAGAGCGGCATCAATTTCGTCCATTATATACAGAGGTGACGGCTTGTAGTAATGTAGCGCGAAAAGCAGCGCTAATGAGGACAAGGTTTTCTCACCACCGGATAGATTGAATATTTTTTTCCACGTTTTCTTTGGAGGCCGCACACTAGAATCATTCGGTACATTGATATTAGAAGCACCAATCTCCCCCCCAATAAGCTGCTTACTTGAATTGAATTCCCTCAATAAATGGATCGTATGAATCGACCATTTCCAGTTCCGCACTCCCTCCTATAGTAATCATCTGGTACATCTCCTTAAGCTTCCCTTTGATTATGCTAAAACCTACCAAAAAATTACTCATACCTCCAAACTGGAGAAGACACAGCAACACTAACCAGTAATAAACTCATTCTTCCTTCTACTCCTCAAGTCGTCGTACAGTTTCCGCATCTCGGCACGTTTAGTAGTGATTATCTCCAATTCTTTGGCGCGTTCGGTGTAGATTACCTGTTTTTTACGATACTCCTAAAACAGTCCATCATCAATAAGAAACCAAATTCACACACAGTAAACCACATTAACTCACTTGGATGGCAGTCAGGTTGGGTTTAGCAGCTTTCAAATAATTTTCTGCCGATTCCAGTTTCTTTTCTGCTGCTTGCAAGTCTTCAGCGTCCAGTTTCTCGTCGCTGAACTGTTCCAGTGCTTCTTCAGGTTCGTTGATGATCGGTTGCAGCTTTAAATTATTCAGCTAAAACCCCAAAATAACGTCAATATTTATCAAGCAGATGAATGTATTTAAATAAAACCTGAAGAGATTTGCAATTTTTAGAAGAGCACGATAAGGAAATATCCTATTGAAAAAACTCGCATAAAAATGTAAAAAAACTCAAAAAGACTCATCTTGTGTCTGAAGCGGCGCTTTTGAAGAATTTTATTAAATTTACAAAACTTTTTACGTTTTTTCGCCACGCTGAGAGCATGACTTTGGAATAACTTGGGAACTGGGGAACTTGCAAGACGAAAAATGCCACCTAAAATATTTTGTTCAGCCTTAATGCTTAAAAGATGACTTTCGAACCGTATGGAAATGAAACTGGTGAGTTTTTCGGGTTTTTAGACCCTCGTGCAATAGAATTTCATCTTGACGTTTCGCAGGCACGAGTGGCTTGCATCTTCAGAGGTGGTTTGCTTGAAACCTTACACTGCACTGATGCACGGAAGCTTTAAAAAAGTCGTAATGATTACCTCGATATTTAAACCGTTGCTGAGATAGAAACTTCAAGTTCATTCAAGGGCTCCTTAAAGACTAACATTTATAATTAATTAAGACTAATTTTTGAGAAAACCCAAATAAGGAAGAACAGTTTTCCGAGGCGCTTTTCTGAAGAGATTATATTGGTTTTTTGTGTGAAGATAATGCGTTATGTTTTTGCACATTTTTTTTAACAGTTAAATAAACTCTGTCACTTCAGCGGCCCTTAAATTTGGATAGTTTTTCCTGTTTCAGTTATTCAGTTAGTTTCAACCGCTTCCGCGATATGAATGAATATGTAATTCTGCGTTCACCTTTTAGAAGTTAAGAACAAACCTAATTTCTTCGGATCCTTCGGACTTAAACCTTCCTCTTCGATCAAACCGTAGCTTACCTTGTGCCTTAGTGAATTAACGATGGCATTATATTCTTTCAATTTCTTGTCGAAAACTCTAATCTTCTCATCAACATCAATTTTTTCGGATTTTAGTTTCGTTTCCTCCTTCGTTATGGCATCCATTTCTTGTCTGGCCTCTGAAAATATATGTGCAGGTGATAATTTAACGAGATCCATCAAGGCGCAGCTTCTGTGAAAACTACCTGTAAAAACTGATTCCCTTTCAGCCAACTGCTCTGTGATTTCCTCAACGCATTTGAGTAGCTTGTTGGCATCTTCCTCGATTTCCTGCCGTTCTTGCTTCATGATGCGCAGGCTGTTTTCCATTTCTCCCACCTCTTCTTCCATGAGCGCAATATTTTCCTTGGTGGTAATATAGTTTCTAGAACCGAGCAAAATTGAAAGTAATCAATCTCGTCAACGATGTTTCCCTGTTTGTGCTCACCTCTCTGCCGTTCGAACGGCCACTCTCAGCTTGGTAATCTGCGATCTACACAACTCCATGCTTGCAACACGATCTTTAATTTTCTTGTCCAGCGGTTTAATTTTATCGGTACTTTTCTCGGCAATTTTCTTGGACAGCTTATCAACTTTCGTTTGCAATTGATTGGCCGTTTCTGTTGCGGCGTCGACCTCAGCTTTGCGCTTTTCGACGACACTCGTCAGTTTCTTTACTTGGTGCGCGTCTGCTTTGGTCTTTTTGGCCCGCACTTCTTGCTCTGCAAGTTTACTACGCAGACTCGGACATTGTTGTTTAAGGCTCTGAAATTGACAAGCCCTGTTCAAGGAGAGTGGGAAACAGTTTAAAAGATATACGTGCCTGCAGCTCCTGAGTGTATTTTTCCAGGTCAGTTTGCGCGGCGCGCAGCTTGGGCTGCAGCTCGCCAATCAGGGCCTCTAAAGCAGTCTGTCGTTCTCTCAACGCTGCAACGTTAATCTCCATTTGTTTAATATCCTTTTCCAGATTTTCCAGATCTTTGGGATTGATGTTGGAAACCGCCACCGATTGGCCCATTCTACCTCGAGACACTCTCGTGCCACCTCCACTCATGGTACCTGGAGAGAAGACAACCAATCAGCTTAGTGGGATGAAACAAAACCTTCATTTATACCGGAAGTTTCAATTAGATCTCCGTTCAAAGTTACCACTCGGTATCTTCGAGCTCCATACGCGATCCTGGACGCTTGCTCGAGATCTTTGGCCACCAAAGTGTCTCGCAAAGCGTAGTAAAAGGCGGTTTTCACTCGCTCGTCTGGCACTTTAATTAGATCGTAAAGTCGGTGCACATTTTCTGGCCTGTAAAACACAAAAAGTAAGAATTCAAATGCAAACTCTTGCAATACACAAACATTCGGACACATGTTAGGGACAAAGCGGTGAAACAAAAGTAAAAACAGTAGAAAATATAGCGCATACAATAAAACATTCCTTAGCTGATCACTGAACAATTTTGGTTGCAATAATTAAGTTGAAAACTGAAGGAAAATTACCGAATACTAGAATAAATTAAATAAAATTGCAGGCACAATGGCCTGGAGAGAAACAATATAAATACAGGATTCTAACACAACAACAGATAAATTAATAAAGAAAATAAAAACTTGTATTGGTTCTGCTGCAGTTGTAAATAGAAATAATAAAAAAATTCTAGCATTCACAGTTTTTGCTCAAAAAAATTATTAATAGTTTTCATTCCTGCTCGTCTAATTTTTTCGCCAGAATATCCACTAAATAATTGAGAAACTTAGAAAAACTTGAGAATATCCAGAGCGTCCCAGAATATGTGACAATTTCAACATTTTATCGTTTATTTAAGAAAGGAATTTACACAAATTATTTTTTAAATAAAGAAAATTAGTCATATTTTTTGAGCAAAAACAATGAACGCTAAGATTTTACAAAGAAGGCAAAAATGTCAAAAGAGGATTACTGCATCAACTACACTACACTACAACTACAACAGTTGATTCCAGCTACCAAATAAAAAATGTATAGATAAAACAACGCAAAAGAGCTGAATTTGAGCTACTTCCTGAACTAAAATCCTTTTTTTTTCAAAAAAAAAAAAAACTTACGTTTGAATGGGAGTAGAGGCTCGATCCCATAAGTGTTCCTGTTGGTCCAGAGCGATAAAAACCCCTCGGCCAATATCATGAGTTTTAAGGAACGCAATACACCATTGAGCCGTGTTTACTGAATCAACCACGATGTTATCCAAAGGGCCGCAGGCTGTTGAAACTGCCACATCGTATTTGGCGTTAATCGCACCCAAATCGCCCTAAACCGAATTATTGCTTTGCACTGAAGAACTAGTTTAAACCGATTGTTGTTACCAGTCGCCCAAATAAACCGGGACAATTTCCTTCACTTTTGGCTTTGAGCAGAGAGTCTAGTACGCGACCTCTAGATCGGGAAGCTTGCATTGAACTTTTGCTCTCCTCCAAGGTGGCTCTTTCCGTCCTGTGAAAGATTAGTTAGGAAGTTTGCAGCTAATTTCTTTTAGGCCGGGTTTTACCTAATGTAGTTGATAAGATTAGCTTCCTCCTGCTTGACCTGGACTAGCTCAACATTGGCTTCATTTAACTGCTTCTTCAGACTGGGAATGGCCTTCTTCAGTTCGGTCACCTGTTGGGTGCGCTCTTGGATCGTAGCCGTCGAGGTCTGAAGCAAATTCTGCAGTTCGGCCAGCTTGGTTTGTTCCTTTTCCTCCATGGCGACGCATAGTTTCAGCTCCGTTTCAGCCAAGGTGAACTGGAAATTTACACCATTAGCCCTACAGATCCGCTTAATCAAAAGCACCTATTTTCACCTCCGAATTCGCTTTATAAACAACTTCTTTAAGCTCCGCTAGGTCTGTCTGCATAACTTCTTTTTCCGCCTGCAATGGTTCAGTCTCTTGCTGGACTTTTACTAATAAAACTTCCTTCTGAGCGTCGTATTCCGCTTTTTCAACCGAAATCTGTTCCATTCTTGTTTCCACTTCATTAATAGCCTGTAAGTGAACTTGTGAGCGTTTCAAATGCCATAAAAATATCGAATTAATATTCAAATTGTACTTGGAGCAAATACATATACAGGGATAATATAAACCTCTAAAGGCATAAATGCCTGAATCTTTCTTTTGCGGTTTATACTTATAGCGACTTTATGAGAGTTAAGTTGCACTTTTCGACCGGGCTTTTTCGCAGATTTTGATGTGAAGAAGGTTTGTTTTGTCTGCATTCTGTATAAAAAAAACCGTTGATGAAAAAAGTTGCCCGATTTCTTACTACGCTTATCGTATTGGAAAAAAAAAGTGAAAATCGCCGCTTATCCAACGTTTCCCTCAAATCCCCAAGCCCTACTTGGACGCCACTAACTTCTCTAGCTTCTCCCATACCAGTCCAAACCTGGACATTTCCAAATCATTTTATTCGATTTTCCCACTTTTCCTCCGGGGGTATTTCATCAAAACTTGGAAACAATTCTAAATATTATGTAAATCATACAAACCTTTTCATTTTCTTCTGGAACCGCTTCCAGTTTGACCAGTTTCTTCTTCTCCTCTACAATTTGCTGTTTCTTTCGTTTCCTGGCTTCGATTTTGTTTGTCATATTTGCTTGTAACAGAATATCCTTCTTGTTGGCCTTATCGAAAGCCTCTTTAATGCTCTCTTTTTTATGTTTGAGATTCTCATAAATCATTGCTTCTTTGTCCTGCCGATCTTTGCACTCTTGCTTCTGTGCTTTTAGAGTCTTCAATTGGTCGTCGAACTGCTTCTGGACAATGGCAATTTCTTCGCGGTTTGCGACCTCAACCTCTTCCTTCTCCTTAATGTTTTTCAGATTTTTTTGAAAGATTAAATTTTTAGTTCTCACAATGGTGTTTTCCGTTTTGAGGAACTTAACCGCCTCTTCCATTGGTTCTTTTAATTCGTCCATTTCCTTTTGGACCAGTTTGAGTCTGTTCAGTTTTTCCGTAGTTTTCTCCGACAGGATTTCCGTCCTTTCAAAGACTTGATCTAGAGGCTTCTTATATCTAGAGGTTCCGATTATATCTTCAAGATACTCCAGCATTCCAGTTTCTCCCTCTTTTTCACCTTTGCACTTCATCATGGCCAGCTGTTCGACTTCTCCTTGCAGAATCAAAAACCTGTTGTGTTCTAAATCAATACCATGCTTCTTCAGTAGCATCGCAATGTCTTTAAACTGCACACGTGTATGGTTGAGTTGATAAAATGAAGAGTTATCCTTGTTAGCAGTTCTGGAGACCACAAACTCACTGCCCGGCACAACATCGTAGCCATCGCCTTCTGTGTCGATAATTTCGGCAAAATGAATCGCAACAGTGCAGGATTGCACATTTTGGAATTGATCAGAGTTGTGAAGCAGCACTGAAACCTTTTTGCATCGAATTTTGCTGGCTTTGTAGCCAAACACAAAGAGCAAGGAATCGATAACGTTGCTCTTGCCGCTTCCATTGGGCCCCACAATTGCGTTGAAGCACTGAAAACATTTTCTTGCTAAAAACCTATTGCTAAAACATAGAAAGCAGTATCACCTTGTGAAAAGGGCCCAGCACCTCGTTCTCAGCATAACTCTTGAAAAAGTGGTTCTCGATTTGCGTTATTATCAACCGTGGCCCCGTTGGGTCCATGGAAAGCGTCGGGGGTTGCGCTGGAGGGATATAAATGCCATCAACAAACATTCCATCTTCATCTGCAAGCAAAGACTCTTCACTATCAGACATCGACTTATCCATTGCAGCACTCTGTGAGGCTGCTTCTTCGCCAGTTGTTGGTGGCATTACTTCTTGCAAAAATCACTGTTTACTAACAAAATCGACGACTATTCGAATGCAAAACAATGCCAAACTGTTAACGAACATTCTACAGATTACCAAACAACTCTTTGGGTATTATTTGAATGGATGTCATTGTCACGGTGTCAAGCATGTCGAATGTGGTGCTATTCTTGTGTCTGCGGTTCGACGTGGAATTGAGCGGATCCTAAAACTACACTAAAGTGAGATAGAAAAACATGTGACCATTTTATAATAAACATTTTTAGTTTCGATATCTTTGGCTGTTCAAAAACTGAAAGATGCTGCAGTTTATTGCTTAAATTAAGGACAAAATTTTAATAATTTTATCGAAGGGTGGCTAATCTTACACGAGGCATATTCTCATGGGAAAAACCCAATTAATTGAGCCACGTTTTAAAAAACTTCCACTATCCGAGAAAGAAATATTGTACTGTACATTTAACCCCGAACTTCTTCCGTTATAAAGAAAATAAAAAAAAATAGATAAAGAACGTTGTCTTTGTTTTATTGGTCTAATTCACTTCAAGACGACCATTTAAACAGTTGACAAGTATCTGGTGACAATGTCAAATCTGTCAGTCCTTGACACTATTATTGTCGAATGTCTAAACCAGAGACAAGTACTTGTCTCTGGTCTAAACAATAACAAGCATTTAATTTATATTTAGCGCTAAGAAGAGCTTTGCAATTATCCGGCAATTAATCCTATGGAAGATATAGAATGGACAGTCGTAAACGAGGGCCAACTGTTAGACGCAATGGTGGGCCACAAACCAGTCGGTAATAACGTGTTTTATCAACCAAACCCACAGCTAGAATACTTTTCCATTTTCCAGGAGTGAACAAGTACTTTCAAATGGCCCTCATCTGCGACAAATTTGCCGATAATTTGCGCAAAGACGTGAACCCGCAAAAAGTTTGGGCTCACTTAGAAACCATGTATAACCTAGAAGCGCTGGATGAAAACGAGACGATACCATTTCCGAATAAAGAGAAGGAGTTCACTTTGCCCCAATCAGAATTCGGAGAACTATTGGTGAAGAAAGAGGATGAGGAGAAGAAGGGCACAACAGAAACACCAAAATTGTCTACCAAAGAAGCGAAGAAAGAAGACAAAGGTTCGGTGAAACAACCAAAGGACGATACTCCCAGAAGAGACAGTAAAGACAGCAATAAGTCGTTGAGCAGTAAAAAGGAGGCGAAGAAAGACACAGAGAAAGTGGGAAAGCAATTAGGAAAAGGGAGAAATCCTGGCACGCCCAAGGAAGGAAAAAGCAGGAGTGATGACACCCCCAAGCTTACCAAGAGAACTAGAGGTAATATAATCTTTCATAATGTAGCTCAGAAAATAATTAGACTTTTTTCAGGGAGCTTGAAATCAAACGATGACTCTGGGTCAAGTGGAAAGTCTAGTCCGGTGACAATAACTCCTGCAACGGGCAAAAGACGAAGGATCGTTTAGAAAGCATCTATTTAGGCTGAATTAGAAAACCTAGATTTAGGGGCCAAAAATGCGTTTCTAAATGACCTATTCATTTTTAATTTTGTACATATTTTTATTAGCAGAGATCTATGAAATTAGCTAATTTTTGTCTCAAAGTCTACCTTGATAGTTCTGTAAAACTAAACAAATTACAATAAGGGAAATAGGAGATGCAGGGTATAAATCTTCTAGATAGTTCACTTTTAGATAAGTAAATAAACTAAACAATAGTTGAATTATTTTATGTAAAACTACCGCTCCAATCGGCACAAAAACGCATGCTTTGTATCCTTCACATCGTCCCTGAAATATTTATCATAGAAATCCAAAATCACATTTTCAACTTTAAAGCCGAACTTCTGGTAGAGAAATAGCGCTGGATTGGTTATGGACACGTGCAGGGTTATGTCCTTTCCTAAGCTGGTCTGCAAGTGGGAATTCATCAATTATCAACCATTAGCCTCTCGTAATTCCATACCTGTATCAGGTGGTAGATCATAAATTTGCCAATTCCGCAGTTTCTCCATCCGGGTCTTGTAAAGACAAAAGATATATAGTTTTCTGTGTGTTTCACATCGGGAACTAAAAATGCGAACCCTACGACGAGACGCTTGTATAAAACCACACAACTATAGTCCGGACATTGCAGAGAATCAGTCACTAAAACATGTAATATGTTAATGTTAAATTGCAGCAAAATCAGGCAAAGTTACTGTCTATTCCGGGCCAAAAAAATTGATTGCAAAGACTGTTGATGGCGGGAATGAGTTCCGGCTGCACATAAGTATAGTCCAGACAAGCGCGAGGCGGGAGGACGAATTCTGGATTGTTTTTGTTTGCCACGATTTGAAGTTCAGCTAATATTTTTAGCCTAAACAAAATCATTTAGTTCTCCAATAAACTGCAAACAGATCTGGCTGCTCACCAATGAGGAAATGTTTCCTTATCCCTACGGATAAAGGGCTTTAAGTAAATGCCGCTGTAGGGCGATAAAATCATTTCCTTCCTCACTCCTCCCGTGAGTTTTACGGTCAGTTTCAACCCCTTCATTCGAGCGACGTCTACAACAATTCAATAAAGCCTCTAAACATCAACGAACTGAAACACTTACTATTCAATGAGGTGTTGTAATGGCACATGGGATCTAGCAGTCTTACAGGCTCTTTAAGTTTCACATCTTCGGGCTGAGGTTTGGTCACTTGTGGAAACGTATGGCTTGCAAGTGTTGGCTCTTCTTTGAATGTAAGCGATGAACTTTTTTTGGCGAGTTTAATAAGCCTGGAAATTTGTGAAAGTGTGAAGTTTGTTGGGACAGAAACTGAAATGATTGATTATTGCAACAAAGAAACGCAAAAGAAAGCAAACACTTTTTGCTGTTCCACTAGCATCTTAGCGCAGTTGGGTTTTGACGTTTATTTTTTTAATTTCTATTGGATTTTCGGAATTATCGACGTTTTCTATGCAGCTTAGCAAATTTCATATAAAATCACTGTTAAATTAAGAGCGCATATTCATCGAGGTGTTTCAACGCAAAAGTTAAACTGAGAGGATTGTAGTTCCATTTCGATTAAATCCAAGCCATGTTTCAACTTACTTTTTGGAATCTTGGGAGTAATCCGGCAGAATGTTTTTCCTCTTCAGTGCCTTTGACTTCTGAAATGATCAAGCTTAGTTATATAAAACCGTTGCGTTAATTCTAAATTGAAACAACATACTTTTTTCTCCAAATCCGCTTCCACTGACGCAATATTTTCAAATTGAATATTGTCGTTGCTTGATAGATCAACGGTTTCAGTCAAATTTGCATCGTGAATGTACTGAACTAACAACGCCTTGAACTGTTCTTGATCAGAAATCAGTCTTTTTTCATTCTTTAGTTTCGAACGTTGCTTTTCAATGTTTAAAACGTTGTCTGTGAACAAACGAAATCGGTATAAAAACAAATAAAATTCCTTATTAGAATGAAGAAGCTCCTGAACGAAGCTCGAAAGTTATTTCACAATATACTAAAGTTGCAATTGAGCGTTTAGCTTTGCAGTGAATTAAAAAAAAATTTGATTGGCACATTTTGATGATGGACGACGAAAACGCCCTAGACGAAAAAAAAAACTACTCAAAGGTCTAATTGTTTCTCAATAATAATAAATAAATGAAAAAGAATATACGACCCAATATGGTCCTTCGGACAGATAAGAGGTTTTCCAGGGTTTCGAAAGTAGGGATACATTTTTGAACTTCAGACACGTGAGGTTGTTCTGCATTACATTTGCACCAAATTTTAGCTCACAAAATGCTCTTTAAAGGGGTTCTTATGGTGCGTCCAGACCTAAGGAACCAAGCCTGAGCTGCGGCAAAATTCCTTTGATGTTTCGTCAGTTTTGACAAAATTTCAAGGGAATTGGCCGCGGCTCAGGCTCGGCTCGTTAGGTCTGGACGCAACAATACATAAAAATCAAAACATTTTGATCTGCAAATGCAAATTGCAAACTTCTTCTAGTAGGTTGGTGCTCCTTAATCACGTGTGATAGAATAAAGGTACTATCTATAAAAACCTACATTTCCAGACGATCTTATCAACAATTCACACACACACAACACACATAATAGACTTACAAATACTGGCAATAACCAACGGAGTGATCTTGGGATACATCAAAGTCCACCAAGCGGGCTTGTTGAAGACCGTTTTACTCCCAGATAGAAAAAAGTAGCAACTGTAGTGAGAGAGGCGGCCGGAGACCGTCCCAACCCATCTCTTACGCCTTTGCTTCTCATTGGGAAACAGGATATTCCAATTCCGGTCTATAAAAGACACTATGTGATGTCGCCAATGAAAAAAGCCGTTTCTGGCTAGTCCTCCACTTTTTACCTGCAGGTGATAAAGCGACAGCACAATGGCCTGCAACCTGAACCAGATGTAATCAGTATGAAATTCCCAAATGGTATTCTGTCTGCTTACCAGGAAATGGACTCCCGCTCAAATTTCTCGGTGCTCGTGTCCGAACACTCTTGGCATGTGTATGTGAAAAATAGGTCGCCCGCCAGTCCGCCTGGAACGGAGCCCCTTTTGATACATCGAGCATGAACGCTTTGCTGACAGGCACTGCATTGAAGCCCCTCGTCCATACAGGGCACTAGGTTTTGGTTGCAATATTTACAACTTTTGGTAACCAGCAGATCTTCCATGCTCTTATAGGTATACAGAACTCACTAGATGAATACAGGCTAAATCACAGACTTAATATACTACACAATTATATTATTATTAAAGAAAATAAATAATTATACATATTAAATACAAACTAACTCACTGGTTCCAATAAGTGGGGTTAAGAATACAACACAGATTACCAAACTATACAAATGCATATATAAACAGCGTTGCCAGACCAAGAACTGTTAAAACTGTAGACCTGGCAACCCTGTAGATAAAGACAAATTTGTAAACAAGCCGATCTAACCTCCGAGTTTGGCGTTTGTAATTTGAATTTGTTTGAATATTATTGGACTTTTATATGTGCTTTTAAAGCAGCTGCCACTTAACAACATACAGTAAGTAAAATTATTTTATTTTCTCTATGCCTAACGCTACTACTTTCCGGTGAGTGTCTTTATTATTTTCTCTACTTTTTGCTTAATTTTTTTGTAGCTTCTCCTTGCTTTCGTGTAGGTTTTCATTCGCTTGCTTTGATTTATACTAAATGTAAGCAGTAACTAAGCAATAGCAAATATTAGCAATAACTCATTAAATAACGATCCCCTAGATTATGATCTGTACCTGTAACACCTGAATAAATAAAAATGTTGAGCAGATTTAACAATCTTAAACTTGCATGGGAACTTTTCAATCTATACCTAAAAGATTCGAGATCTTTCGATTTGTTAATCCTAACTTTAGCGCCCCGTATTGCAAAAACTGCTCTTTTTTGAAAATTGATTGACCATGTTTCTATCCGAGGGATCAGACAGGATTTTCTACAGGCATTTTACAAACAGCCTGCATAGAGACGTTATTAATTGTGAGCTTTCACCCCAAATCAATATTATCCGAATTCGGAAAACCACAAGTGAATTAATTAAAATTTGCGAAAAATCAACTGTCTTCCACTTCCATTCTTTCCCGTTGACTTCTCATCACGCCAAAAATATTATTAAAATGCACTCATCCACAACAAATTAATGAGAATGTATGCAGAATCATACTCAAATCTAAATCAACAAAATTCTAAACTTCTTTACTTAATCCCAATGTAGCTTGTAATCCCAAGCCGCTGAAAGGATTCTCTTGCAAATGCTCTGGCGGATTGCATAAAGGGTCATCCAAGAAGAACTGCTTTAAATTAAAGCTATTCTTTATGGATATTGATACCAAGTAAGTACCAAGCTTTGCATTCTACTCTGTATAAATCGTGGCAGTTGAACAGTTAAAATTTTCAGGAGGACCCCTAAAGAGGCTGAGGAGATTTTGAACTTTGCCAAACTTTCCAAAGACGACCTCCTACCGACATCGCAAGCACTCTATTTCTCGCGTTCCAATGTCCACGATAACTCCTTCTGTTTCTTGCAGTTGAGCAATGAGCTGCTTAAATGCGTAGAAAACCATGAGCCTCTTGTTATTAAAGGATGCAACAACGATGACTTGGTGATCTGCTCAGACACCACAACGTTCCATGTGACCAGTTCTGAGACCTCGAATAATATGCTGCTGGTGAAGCCGGCCACTATGTTTGAAGAGTTGAAAACCCAAACTGAAGAGCGTGTGGAATCTATAGAGGTTTGTGGCATTTTCCAAATATACCTGGAGGCTCAGGTTGGAAAGTGCTCATTGCACAGACTTTCTGAAATGCTTAAGAACAGCGTGTACAAAGGGCCTGAGTATGAAAGGCACGTCGATCCTGATCAACTGTATACAATGCAGCAGCTGAAAAATGTAGTTCAAGCCTCCGATGCTGAACTACTGGAAGCTTTGGATTCTATGGACGTTATCGAGATTGAAGGATTCGTTCGAGAGCTGGAGTTTGACTATCACTTCAGGGTGCTGTCGTATATGTTGAAAATAATCGATGAAAACTCCTGGACGATTTCCACTGTTGACTATGATGTTACGTGTGATTCCCTAAAGGAAATTGTACCGGAAGCGATTATAGAAGCCTTATTTAAAAAGTACACATCGGAGTTTCGGATCATTGATGGCGCGCGGCTGTTTAAGTACAAACCGCAAGAGGTCTGCCAGATCTTTGCCAGGGCGATTTTGCGGTCAGCGGCCAAATTTAACTTGGAGGAGTTCTTGCAGGCCTGGCAAGAGTCGGTCCCAGAAGGAATAGTTACCAACGAGGAAATGCTGTACGGAATCGCTATTATAAACAGAAAATCCAGTCCCAAAGTGATCTGGGAGTTCGAGGAGGCCCTTCTGCCGGACGATATTAATGAGCGTCTCCATATGCTTTTCGAAGCCAAGGACAAGTGGACGGTTGCAGAAATCGCTCCATATATCAAGTACGTGAAATGATCGAAAACGTTTTTGTTAATTGAGTTTGGTTGTTTTTGTTCCAGACGACTGGCCACCAACAAGCTGGATGTGAATGCGTTACTGGCAAAATACGCTCGGGCTTCCAAAGTGGGCGGAGTTAAATATTATTCAGCCAAACATACCAGCTAGTTTTAAATTAAAAACTTGCATTAGTAAACAAGCAGTTTTTTTAACGCTTGACCATCTTTTCTGCGGAAAAACTGCTGGCTTTATTTTGCTATAAAAATTAAAAAATAGAAATTTCTTCAGAATGCATAATAAGAAAATTTTACTTATTAGGTATGTTTGGGCTAAAAAAGTGGAAAACACATACATACAAATTTAATTAGTTGTCATCACCAAACTCTGAAGCTTTAGTTCAATTAAAATTGCATTAGGAAAATTATACTTGCTTTTTCTTTCAAATTGTTAAAGAAAACAGTTCTTAGAAGCGCGAAAATTTCAAAAACTTTTATTCAAGCAAAAACCAGTTTTTTGGACATAAAAAATTACGTTTTAGTTCATTTTCCTCTGGTTTTCTCGTCAACTTTCATTTAATTCTTCGAGAACTCTTTAACCGTTGCTGCCTGTTCTTCCATCTCACTTTCACAGTGTGGTCACTCACATTTTCTTTTTGTAAATTTCTCCCCAGTGTATTCCGGGTGCACATTCATCCCTCAATCTCGAACCATCAAGCTGCTAAATTAACCATTCAAACTTAAATCAAACCATTAAACATATCATTAAAGAATATTAACACCTGGGGAGGGGGAAATACCCATCGGAAAAAGTTTATAATCACAAAATATCCCCCCAGGGGGTATGTTCTGTGTTTATAATCTGAAGCTAACCACAAAATAATGTCAATGTCAATTAGTGTTTTTGTGGATTTTCTAAATGTCAACGAAAACCTGACTAAAAAAACTGTTTTAATTAAAATGTAGGTGATTCAGAAGTGTTCTGGATTCGAAAATGGTTCAAACTAGTTATACGTGCGAGCGTCCATGCCACTGTTCCGTTTAGCTGGTGCTGATAGTGTTTTCCCATCATGTTCAGCAAGAAAAGTCTGGTCGACATCAAGAAATCCACTGCGAAGCTACAAGACCCCAAAAAGGACGTTCCTACTCGAATAAAGCATTTGAAATTAATATTGGGTAAGTGACTGAGTCTTAAAACTATGGTTGTCACGGGGGCACATTGGGTTGCAGATAATGTGGATACCGCAGAGGCCAAGGGGCTCTTCGAAGCCAATTTCAGCCACATCTATAGCATTCTCTATGATAGTTTCCTTCAAATGGAAACGAATCTCCGTCAGAGAGGTAATTTTTGAAATTTGCCCTTATCAGATCGTCGTTTAAATGCGATCGAATGGTTTTCCTCTACCTAATAGGAAAACTACAGCAATTTGAATACATTCCAAGATAATCAGGCTTCAAAGAATCGCACAAAAAATTATTTAAGCTTCTAATTAGAGTATCAACGCTAATGAAACTGTACAGTGGATAATTTAAGCAGGCATTAATTATCAGGTGTGATTCAATTGAACACAACTTTTGGTGTTGGGTATCAAATACAAATTTAGTTCACTGTAAATATATCCAATTAATTCATCCTTTTTTCTTCTTGGGCTTTCAGAACTGTCTTTTCATTTGGGTAAGTTTGGTTTCTATCAAAAACTGTTTCTGTAGCCAACATTCAGCATGGTTTGGTGTTTGAAGTAGTTTGAGGAAAATACAGTAATTAAAAACAATTTCGGTGGGGCTCACTTCGGGAAATATCTGTAGTATTGATCGAATGAAAACTGCTTCATTGATTAATGAGTATTGCATTATTTTTAGCCCCCCACGTTCGCCTTAGCAGCCTGTTGTTTTGTTCGCAAAACTGTTGTTGGCCACTACTAAGACAACAACTTGTTCAATTGCAAGGTTCCTTTTAGTGTTAAATATGGTACAATGCTTTCTGTGTTGCGCTTCGTCACTTGTCGCCTTAAATAACCCGGAAGCCAGCAAATTTTCCTACAGTATTTTCTTCTTTTAACTCTGGCATGCTGCAATACTAACCATCTGACTGGGGGCATTCAATAAGTCCACTGATTGATTTAATTTCTAGTCCACAAGGCTCATAAGGAAGAGCTCGATTGCACTCTGTGGATTTTAGAGCAAGTGATCTGCCTGTTGCCGGAACTCATCCATAGAAGATGGCAGTTGCATTCGCTGGGCCGAATGTTGGCCAAACTGCTGCATACAGGCAACTCTATGCGCCTAAGAAGACTTGGAATTAAGTACTTTCTCATGTGGTAGGCGACCAATTTATATGAACGCATTGCTTCAATTATTGATACCTTTCAGTACCTGAAGTATCAAGCAATTTGGATTCTTTAAATCTCGCTACAGATTCCTGGGGTGAAAAACTGGGCCTCAGAGTTGAGATAAAATATTCGAAAAAATTATTTTTTTCATGTTCCACGCCGGATTAATCTTCGTGAGGGTGAAAATCACTGCTAATGTTTAATAAAAGTGAATACTAAAATAACCAGTTTTTATGAAGTACCTACATGATTTATTGGATTTAATAAATATGATTCAGGCGCGTTCAAAGCGAAGACTTCGTTGAAGATTCTAGTGAAATGTTAGGCCAAATTCTTACAGACGGAGACGATCGAAAAAAGGAATTCTCAAGTTTCTTTCCGTGCCACTGCAGGGAAGTAATTGCAAACATTGAGTGTGGCTAAGAAGTTGTTTTTCCAATTAAAAATCAACTAGTAAAAGCCCTAAATAGGATGTAATACGAAATTTTCAATTGACTGCGAGAGAAAAAGCAGTGAGAAATTTTCCATCATCAAAAGAGGCTGAAAAAGATCTAATGGGACGAAAAAGCTGGTGTAAACCCCAGATTTGTGGTGGAGAAGATGAAAATGATCATCCTGTGTTCACCCCATGAGTCTGCGGTAGAATTCAATGGACATATTTTTCAGACGAAGGATTTTATGGTGCAACTTGATTGATTTGAAATTTCCAGGTACCAAGCGCTGAACGAGAATGCTCCTGAATACGTGCATAAAATGTTTGCCTCTCTGGTTCCCGGCTTCCATAATCAACTGATTGTGGCGTCTCATACGACTGCAAGTGTGTTTCATGATAACCAACACCCGATTAGTGCTCCGGAAATGTTGCCTATTCTACCACCTTCCAGCGGCGAAAAGGCGCCAGATCACCCCGGCAGGTAAGCAGGTTTAGTGCGGCGCAAATTTTCATCAATTTACCGATAATTGCTTGCAGGTTTTATTTGGAGTCGTTACTAGATCATATGGTTCACACCGTGATCAAGCTGGAATGGCAGGACAAATCCGCGTACCATCATCGATGCTTCAGCTTTCTGCTCGAACAATTCAAAGCGTATTACCTGCCGAAGATCTGCCCGGGGTTCAATACCACTACCTCACTCTATAGGCCTATTCTGGGTAATTTTCCTCCACCTGAACGGTTGCGTTTCATTGGCCTTGTTGTTTCGCAGATTTGCCGGTGTTGCGCAAAATGGAAAATGAAACCGAGTTTATGTTTTGTCGCGTGTCGCTGATTTTATGGGTCACAAACTACATGCACCAGACGAAGCGAGAGCATCATGGTCCGAATCAAGGACCTCAGAGCCACCATAGTATTCCTGGGAGCGCCGCTCATGAGGAGGACACTGATTCCGCTCATCCCAGCTTGGATTCAAGTAAGCAAATATGACTTTTATATCAGCGGATAGCTAATGATTTCTACCAGTCGCACAATGCACAAATGTATTAAATCAACAAGGAGAAGATAGAGAAGGGGGCTTAAACGCAGTGAGCGTTCTGAAAGTTGAAGTATTTTGTGCGAAAAACACAGCTACTGCATATTTAAGGGTGGATCCAGTTGATAATGTTTCTAATTTCACAGACAATTTACGAAAATAAACACTTTATTTGATGGCAAACACCATAAAACATAAAAATTATATTTTGCAAAATTGAAATCGGTTGAGAAACTTGAAAGTCGTATATTGAAGGGAAGATGTGGACACTTTGTGCTGGGATAAGGCCGACTAATGATATATAGTTTTTTCTAATTTCATAGACAATTTCAGAAAATAAATACTTTGCATGATGGCAAACACCAACGCGAAAGACACGCATATTATGAATATTATGCTGTTATTATAATTAATCCTTCCGTATGAATAAATGAGTCTCTTAATACGGCCCGATTTGGATCATTGAAAATTCGTTCCAAAGCGAGTGATTTTGTCTAAAAATCGTATGTTGCAAACTTGAAATCAGTTGAGAAACTTGAAAATCAGAAGAGTTTGAAGGTCGAAAAGACGATTTTTCAAGACAAATGTTATCAATGTTTTCTTTGTGGATTTAAGGTCGAAACTTATGGGAAAACAGCTTTTTATATGTAGAACTTTTCTGCATAACTCTGTTAATATCGGACCGATTTGGAAATGCTGAAATTTGTGGAAAAACGTCCGTTCTTCTATAAAAATTGCAGCTGGGAAAATTGCAATCGGTAGAAGAACTTGGAAGCTTTGATGAATTTTTCGAACAAAATGCTATGAATTTTTACATCGATTAACTCATTTTCAACATTGAACATCAGGTTGTTTGCAAAGTGGATTCTCGAGACATTGGAATTCTCGTCTATAAGAAATTGTATTTGCAACAGTTTGGAAGGAAATGGACTCGGAATATTGGGAAGCATAAAACTCTCAAACTGGCACACGCTTCCACTCTTTACCCTGTAACTCGGTCAGTTATCACCATTTTCCAGAAATTTAAAAACTCTTTAAAGCCCTTGAGCCTTTAAAGCCCTAAAGACTTGGCGTAAAAACTGTTTCAGGGCCACAATGCATTTCGGTGAAATCCCGAATGTGCAAATTTTCCACTTAACAGTCGAATTTGGACGAAAATTCCCTATTTCTATTAACATGGCTTTCGTATGTAGAATTAAAAAAAAAACATTTTTTTGTTCAATTGGGAGAATGGCAAACTTTCAGAAATATTGCATTGTTTCATTTGGCACCCTGTAGAAACTTTATCTGAAGCACCCTAATTTATAATTATAGCCTTTTTATCAAATCGCTTAAAGCAATCAGAACTAATCTAGTTCCAAAGTTAGGGCAAATTTGCCGCGAAACGTTTCTTTTGACCGTAACTTGATTGAAATTGGGTTGATATTTCAGATATCTCCATCCAAACCAATAAAACCGCAACAGATGAAGAATTGGCGAATCAAATCGTTCGGGATGTTTTGTGCTCCACTCGCGACAACGTGAACTTCAGCCATGAGATATTCAGACAGGCTTTCTTGCTCAATTTCAGCCATGTGATAGCCATCAGGAAAATCATCTTGGTCTATAAGGATCTTATCCAGAGCAATTTGGCTGAATTGCCCATCTATGCATTGGAGCCTCCGGATGAAATGGCCAAGAACCATCATGATCCGGATGGTAGAAGTGGGCGGTTGAGGAACGATTCCTATTTGGGCGCCATTCAACAGGAAAACCTGCTGGTCAGGGCTGGACTTCAGGTAGAATAAGCAGCAAGATTATCTGCGAATGGTCTTTGGATTGTGGATTTGCAGAATCTCTATCAACTGTTCATGACCCATGCGGCCAATGTTTTCCTGTTGGAAGTGAATCCGAATATCCCCCGGCTGCTCGAAGAGCAGACGGACGCTTGTAAACGAATCCTGAATATCTACAGATACATGGTTATGAACGTGAGGATGGACAGCAACACATGGTAAGTTAAAACCAATGAATTAATAAGTGATTTTTCCCAATTTTTTGTGGGATTTTTAATTAAAATTAAAATTTGCTAATCTTTTTAATCTTTTGCAGGGAGCAGCTGCTGTTGGTGCTGCTCCAAATCACGTCTTTGGTGCTGGGCGAAACGCCGCCAAAGAAGAAAATCCTTACCCTAGGAGGAAAGTTGGCTCCTGCCATATTCCAAACGCTCATTGTAACGTGGATTAAGGCCAATTTGAACGTGGCTATATCCAGGGAGCTTTGGGACAGATTCTTGCACGTACTCACCTCTCTGACGAATTGGGAGGAACTCATCAAGGAATGGGCGGTAAGCCCTCATTTTCTAATTAAGCAACCAAAGTCTTGATTGTCGTGATTGCAGAAAACTATGGAGACCTTAACCAGAGTCCTGGCCAGGCATGTGTACAATCTGGACCTGAATAATTTGCCCCTGGATAGACTGAATGAGCAGAAATCGAAGCGGACCAGGAGAATTGTGGCGCGACCGGAAAATATCACTTCATCAGCTTCGGGAAGTTCGCAATTGCACCAACCAGTCTTGCGTCAAGACTCTTCAATGCCCGATGGGAATATTTTTTCATCCAAGCGACTGAAATCCGGATTGGCTAGAAGTTACAGCGAAACAAGCATCAATATGAAACCCCGAACCGTTGTGAAACGACCTTATGTAAGTGGTTTTCTGATGCCTTTGGAATTTAGTTTCATTTGGTTTCTCCCCTCAAGACCAAACATAGGCGATCGAAGTCCTTGGAATTGCTGCCTCCGCCCGATACCGAATCCACTGATCGAACCCGATCTCCTTCACCAGCTCCGTCCAGCGGTATCGAAAGCAGCTCTATTAAGGATTCTCCTATTCAGTTGGATGTTTTAGCTGAAAATCATACGGGGGAACCATTGGGAGAACATCGGTAAGTGCAATGACCAACTGCAAATCTTCAAAAATTGACTGATCCGCCCAAAGACGCCCCAAAATCGAAACTTTGCTCACTTACAGAACGACCTTTGTTCTATAAAATGTATCCAAAACTAACTGTTTCACATTGCAAATTAAACAGGAAATAAGCGCTAAATTCCGGCCTGCAAAAACCAGTCGAAAAACTATACGATATTTTGAAAAAACGTGTGAAAATTGGCTGATGATGGCTTAAAATCGAAACTTGCCATAAATAAAACAGATTTTGCGCTTTAAAATACGGGCAAAAGCGACTCTCTCGCTTGATTACTTTCTGAACAAATAAAAATCAAACTGCGGCCTGCAAAAACAACCACAAAAACTAAGCGCAGTTTTGAAAATTTCTCAAAAATCGACTGATGATGGCTCAAAATCGAAGCTTTTGCAACGTGTAAAATAGACCTCACGTTTTAAAACTCAGGCAAAAGCGACTCTCTGAGCTCGTTAGTTTTTGAATAAATAAATGCTAGGGAAAAACAATTTGAGCCCATTTTTTTGTTCAGTTCAGTTGTCAGTTTATTTTATTGTACGAGAACATTTAAAAGAGTTTTTAATTTTGGATAACCGCCGATAATAGCCAAACGCCCGCCTGCAAAAGCAACCGCGCAAACCAGACGCAACTTTGAAAATTCTTCAAAAATTGGCCGATTTCGCCCCAAAATCGAAACTTTGCTCACTTAGAGGAGGAACTTTGCTCGATAAAATGTATCTAAAACTAACTGTTTCACATTGCAAATTAAACGGGAAATGAACGATAAACTCCGACCTGCAAAAACCAAAAGCAAAACTAGACGCGAATTTGAAAAATCGTGAAAATTGCCTAATGATGGCTTAAAATCGACAATTTTGCCACGAATAAAACAGATTTTGCTCCTTAAAATACGGACAAAAGCGACTTTCTCGCTTGATTACTTTCTGAATAAATATCAAACTGCGGCATGCAAAACTAACCACAAAAACCAAACGCAACTTTGAAAATTCCTAAGGAAAACTTTAAGATTACAAACCCGCATTTCGTTGCGGGATTTATAGTAAGATTTTCGAAATCCTTTCTCGTCAATGGCCTTTCACTAATTAGGTTTTTGCTGCGTTACTCGAGTTACTGACCCATTGATCCATTTTTTAAATTCTCATGCTCTCAACCTGTTGAAAATGCCGTCAAATAGTAAAGAAAGTAATGCCTATAAAAAGTTTGCTCCTACTTCATCAAAATAAGCTTCGTTCATTCGGCTAAAGACACTATAATTTTCAAAACTTCGCGCTAGTTTTTGCATAAGAAAAAAGGCCAAAGTTCAGTGATTATTAAATAAACAAAAAAAATGAATTGCAAGTTCTGTTGTTATTTAGGGGTGTGGTGTGCGGAGGTTCCATACGAGGCTGGCTACCCGATGTGGCAGTGATTTTGTGGAAACGAATGTTAGGGGCCCTAGGAGACGTGAACCAGATCTCCAATCCCAAGTTGCACGCTCAAGTATTCGAATATCTGATCAAACTGACTGACACGTTGATTAAAATCAAGCATAATCAAGGAGTGTCTCTGGATAACTTAAGCACGCCGCATGCTCCAGAGCTGGTTCCTCCATTGACCCTAATTTTGCCCTGGTGTTTTGGGGCTCTGTGCCTGCCCGAGACGTACGAAACGGGGAAACTGAACGCGCTGCGGCTGTTGATTTCCGTGATGTTGAACTGCAACTCCAAGTATCGCACTTGTCTTTCGCAGTTTTATTGCTTTATTCATTCTGGTAAGTTTGGTTGTTTCCTCGGGAACTTGCTGATCAATCTGTGTGTGTTTCTTCAGCGTTAACTGGCTCGAGTAAATCGACGAAAAACACCTCGATAAAGTACTTGGGGCCACGTTTTTTGTCACTGCAGTTGCCCGGATCCACTTTACTGTTGCTGGATATTGTGCACGCTTGCGACGACATTCTGAACACGTCTGAAAAGGCCGAATTGATACCCAGAACTGAAGCGATTTCTGTGCTTACTAATCTACTGAGCTTACCGGACGATCTGAGTTCGGTATCAGTGCTACAGCCGGAATCTAATGTTTCTGTCTTGAACAGTTGCCCGGATATTAAGGTAAGAGGCAGTCAAATGAAATCTATAGGGTATTTTTTCAGGCATAGTCAAGCAACTCGGTGAAACCTCGGAGTAGAAGCTCGGTTAAATAAATTTAATTTATAGAAATGTAATGCCGCGTCCAGGCCTGACGAGCCGAGCCCAAGCCGCGGCCAATTCTTTTGATGTTTTGTCAGAACCCAACAGAAAATGGATCGTCTAAGGGTCGTTTGACGAAACATCAAAAGAATTTGCCTCGGATCAGGCTCGGCTCAGGCTCGGCTTAGGCTTGGCTCGTCAGGTCTAGACGCACCATAAGTTTGAGTAAGTCATGTGACTGTGCTAAGCTACTTAAGCTAAGACTAACTAACTAAAAACTACAAATTAGGATTAGCTTTGGAACTGGAAAAATTCTGATTGAAGTGTTCTTTAGTGCAATTTTTTTTTGGTCAGTGCGTGGTTTTGCAAAACATGAGTGCTTCAGCCTCATTTTCTCCAGGGTGTCAAATGCAGCAATGCAAAATTGGTGAAAGTTCCACATGCTCAGTTGGACAAAAACACGTTTTTTTTTTTAAATTTGAAATACAAAAAAACGTACGGGCATTATGACCTCGTATCTGAAAAAAGTTTTTTAATTTTTGCTCATCTCGTTTATTTACAGTGTTCTTAAAAAAATCAACTTTTTTGTATTGCAGTGATATTTTTTTGCACCGATTAGAAAAATCTAAGGCGCACGTTGAAGCTAAAAATTCGCAGTCGACTTTAGAAAAAATAAATAACCGGATTGCATGAACCAACGAATTATTTGAAATTAAACTTTGAAAACAGATTTCGGGTAAAATTACAATTTCGGTAATTTTTATGCAACCTTGTATATCGGATTTTCGTCTTAAATTGTCTATGAAGTTTTAGCTGCAAGATGAGCTGGAGATCGCAAAATCGGACCAAAAGTAGAAAAGTTATCGCTGCAAGACCAAAAAGTTGATTTTTTGAGAGCACCCTGTTGGGACTAAGATTGACTCAGAATTTCAGGATTTTTACGAAACTTTCAGCACCTTTAGTGTCAAATATCTTCTCAAGATGGTGAAACTTTCGAATTGTTTCTTGGTTTGGTTTCGAAGATACGATTTGTTTCGAGATGGAGCGTAGTTGACTGAACAGTCAATTTTAGGCTCACGTTTAACAAGGTGGAAAAAATCAGAATTTTGTCCGATTTTTTTGAAATTTTCTGCATCCTGAGATCCGAGTGTCTTCTAAAGACGGTGAAAAGTTGAACTTTCTCCTTGCATTTTTTTGCAGTAGAATCGCATTTGACTGATTACAGTAATTTTGAGACTCACTTTGTACGAATCTTCTGGCTGACCACCCTGTAAATAGAAAAGATGGCCGAAAAATTAAAATAGCGGTTTCGATCTATTTGGTTTATCTTTAACTTTTGGCGTTGATATCCAAAGCACCCCATTTTTGTCCAATTGGAGCGTGCCAAACTTTGCAAAATTTTGCATTATTTCATTTGTCGCCCTGTAGAAAATTGAGTGCTTAATTTTTTGCGAAAATATACACTAACTGAAAAATAATTTTACTAAATAAGGCTTCAAACAGAAACGAAATCGCTTGAACCAAACACAATTTATCCACAAAGTTCGGGCAAATTTGCCGGTGTAATATCATTTTGATGAGCAGTTTGTCTCTGTTCTAAATTAACAGTTTTATTTTTTTAATTGTTAGTGTTAATGAACAAAATACATGCGTTTTACAGACATTAAATTCGCCTGGCAAAACAGCAAACTTTTTCCTTTTTTTTGCTTTTAAACTGCTTTCAATCATTTTTAGTTTGGTTGATGAAGGTCGCTTCACTATGCGAGAACTCGACGAACACAAAATGCCTAATTTTATTTCCCAGGTTTAAACTAAAGATATTTTTTTAATTTAAAGTCTACTTCTTACGTATAAAATACACAGCAAGCGACTTTTCAATGTAACTGACGCCTTAAAGTGCGGCACATTAAAATGATGCATTTTGTTCCTTGCAACTTTTGCTAAGAACCAGAATTCTGTTTCTATGAAACCATTCTTTAGGAACATGTTGTGCGTATCTTGCTGCGAGCTGGAAAGAGAGAACCTTCAGGAAAAGCCCGATGCATCGCTCTATCTGGTTTAGGAATATTCGTGTATAAGGAACTGACCAACCATACATTCCATCCGAATATTGTCGAGGCACTTAACGTTCTTCTATCAGCGCTCAAGGTACAGTTTGCTAACAGGATGTCCAGAAAAAACTTATATTTTTTTAAACGTTGAGTCTACACGTTTGAATAACTGAAACCGTTTTTATATCATTAAAAGGGCTGGAAGCACTTGAAAACACGTTGACTGATTAAGGATTTATCTAATGATTATATCAACTTCTCTGCCCTATTTAGATTCAAATCGGCAACAAATAGTAAAGGCTTTTTCACCAAATTTAATGAACCCTTGGAACTGGAAGAATGCTAATGAAGGAAGGTTGCACTGGGAGTAAAAATGTCGAAATTTCCGGCGTGTTTTAGATTTTAAACACCTTATATTTCCAAAACGGTTTAAAATTTCCAGGTCAGTTCTTAGGAGCTTTTTGATGGGTCTTATCGAGAACTATGTTTCACTGAGTAAATTCCTAAAATCGATCGATATCCACGCAGGAATATGGAAAAATTATCACTAAAAATAGCTTATATTGCAAATTAACGTGCAAACGTTAGAAAATAGTCCGAAAATACTTAAGAGCCATTGATTGATGGAATGAATCAATATCCATTGTTCATCCTCAGGCACCAAGACAACTTTTTAAGCTCCAAAGATATAACGAGTTTTTCAACATTGACAATTTTCAATTATAACTTGGAAACCATTGATAAGGTTGATATAATTATTAAGACCTTTTCGATAGAGGTTTGAGAGGTCTCGCTCCATCATTAAGCTTCTTCATTCTTTAAATCCCATCATAGTGATAAAAATTGGAGAAAATTCTTGCATAAATAATGTTTCTTTTGAAGTTCTGAATTTTTTTTTGGGGGGCTGAAAAAGCGGCTAACCGGAAAATTTCAATTAAGTGATGGAAATTGAAGAAAATTTCTGCAGAAATAATGTGTTTTTGGATTATGGATTTGGAATTTTTGGGGCTGAAAAAGTGGAACTCTTCTGGAAATGAGCAACTGCTTTTATTAAAATGTTATTTTTGGGGTAAAAAAGCGGTTAGCCGGAAAATTCCAACAGTGATGAAAAATGGAGTAAATTTCTGCATAAATAACGTCTTTCCGGACATTTTTTGCGCCGGATAAAGTGGAAAACGTCTGGACATGAGCATCTACCACTTTTGTAAAAATGTACCCAGAATTTTTTTTCCGGCGAAAAAAAGGGTGAGTCGGAGAATTCCAATACGGCGATGAAAAATAAAGAAAATTCCTGCATAAGTACTGTCTTTCTGTACTTTCTTTGCGTCCCAAAAGCTTCTTTATTGTTTAAAATTTAAAAACATTTTAGAGCATTGCGAAATTCAAGCAATTATATCTAAAAAAATGCTCGGAATATCTGCTGTCATAACTTTTGGGTAAAATGTTTAAAAAATTATCTTAGCTTTGATGGATTTGATCAGAAAGTAATAACCAAACAGATGGAAGCTGAAACCAGAAAACGTAAAAGTTTAGAACAATTTTTGTATCGGAAACGATAAAATTCTACCAGCCCAATAGAAGCTTTTTTTTAAGTATTTTATATTGAAAAATCCAGTGAGATTTTCTTGGAACTTTAAAATTCTTATTTGCGGTTCACACACTTTTTGCAAAAAATGTTAACAAAGATCAGATATACCTTCAGTGGTTTTCTGAGCAAACAAAAGTAAAACTTTGGATTTTAGAAGTCAACGAGGAAGTCCATCGCAAGTTTGAAAAATTATATTAAATTACCTGATGATGATGTAAATTCGAAACTTTATCAACGTATGGAAGAAGTTTTTCTGTAAACAATACTGACAAATATCGGACTATATCTTTACCAGTTCGGTAGACAGAAAATGTGAAATTTTGACTCACAGAAATACAGAAGAAATCGAGCGAAAATGGGAACTTTCTTCGTCTCATTTGGTTTGAGCAGAACTGTCTAAGCTTTAAAAATATTCAGAGATACCAATGAAAAAAAAAAGTATTATTTTTGATAAAAGGAAGAGACTTGGCCAGAATTTTTCCTTCTCATGCTTGCGGCCTAGCGAAACGGTTTTCTGCTGAATCAATACCTGCATATTTGTAATTTTCGAATTGATCGAATGGTCAGTTGCCCATTTACCAATTTTCGATAACTTTTCCTAAATATCCAGAGTCCGAGCCTTTAATGACATTCATTGGAATCGCATTTATAAAAAACAAGGGATGTTATATAGTTAAGTACATTTATATGATCAGAAGCCGCAGGCCTCCTCGGCCTGTTCTTTCAATCTCTAGAACCCGAACCAAAAAATCAATGTTATTTCTGGACAGCCTGTTTATTCACTTGCAACCGCTATATTCGATTAATCTGTATTTTAGTTTAGCAATAAAATGATCGCGCAATTGACCAGCGACATTCTGTTTCTACTTTGCGACCATGCAGGGCTTCTGTGGACTCGATATCCACGCTTAGGAAATGGCGTTATTAGCGAATTGTGTAATGCCCTGAATAGACATGCTCCATTGGGTAAGAAATTTGGAATTTTTCTAAAAGTCAATGTGTTTTCCTCGTTAAGCGAGGACTTAATGGAAGAGGAAATTCGAAATTAATCACTTTATACTTTTTCAGGGCCGTCAGCTTCAGAAACTGATAGAGCTTTGAGTAGAGCGCTACTTCTTTGTCTGGGTGAATGGTGCATGAGACTGGGACCTGCCAAGTTACTAGAACCGAACGAGTATGGCGAAAATCGCGGCAGTTGCCTTTTGTTGGAAGTTTTCAAGGTGAGAGTTTAATCAAATATTTACTCAATAGGGAGTTTCTCAAAAAACGTATTTTTCTCTTCCATCTCCTCTATTGATGGAAATAATCGCCTTGTTTTTAATCGAGCGACCAATAATGTGTGGAATTATTCCGTTAATTGGAGACATTTTTAAAAGCTACTCGAATTAATTCGATTTTTTCTATCAGTATTCTGCACAATGTCGAAATCCCATGAAACATGTTTTCTGCGTATAGACTACTCATATCAAGGACTAGAGAACTACTCGTTAAGACTTACTACTTTCAGTTACTTATTAAAAGGCTCTTTAATATACATCACAAAGCCCCATGTTCATTTTGCCACTGATAGTACTTTTTAGTAAGGACGCTGCTTGAGGACGGTCTGATCCTGTCCACGGCCTTTTTAATGTCCTCTAGACAAACGGCCCTGGTGGGACCACTCTTAGCCCCAGTTTGCAGGGTTTTAATGCGTTCGCGCGCAATTCCCATGCTTACTTCTTTGGCCAAGTTACGCAAATCCGATCCGGAATAATTCTCCGTCCATTTTCCAGCCACTTCCCAATCAGCTGAAGACAATTTCGAAACAGTACTTTTCATGTGGTGTTTGAGAATCAATGGGCGGGCTGCCTTATCCGGCATGTCCACCAGAATGCGTTTGTCAAATCTGCGTAGCAAAGCATTGTCCAGGTCCCAAGGCGAATTAGTCGCGGCCAGCACAAAGATTCGATGGTGGTTGGGCAGAATTCCGTCCAGTTGAGTTAGCAGTTCGCTTCGGAAGCGTTTCGAGGCTTCGTGTTGGGTGTCCTGGACTCCGGACACTAGGGCATCGATTTCGTCCAGGAATATTGTGCTAGGAGCGTGATTCTTGGCGGTGTCGAAAAGATTTTTGATCAGCTTTTCCGACTCGCCTCTCCATTTGCTGATGAATTGGCTTTAAGAAAACGAATAATTTTGGGTGGGTCTGATGTTGAGTTTCTTCAGTCTTACTATATAGTTGCGAAAGTTATGAACACTGGAAAATTCGTGCAAATCTGACATTTTGGATTTTTGCCATTTTTGAATAGCAAAAAGCTCTAAATAATTAAACTTTCTTTGATTTTTTATAAATTTTTAAAACACTTCAAAAATTGCTCGAAGAAAAAAAAAACGCTGAAAAAAAATAACATTTTACCAAGCGCCGGTAATAAAGAGGAGTTTTTTACATTTTAGTGGAAAAGAGATACATTGCCAAAAATCCAAAATTTCAGTTGTCCACGATATTCTGGTGATTTTTGGGAATTTTTCAAAATTTCCTCAAAATATTTTGTTCGTCGTTATTTTGGTAGTTTAATAGAGCAAACACAAGTTTTCAAGAGGTCAAAGTTTCAGTCTTGAAAGAACTTTTGTTGATTTTTTAAAAATTTTCAAACTTTGCCCTTAAAGCTGGTGTTGGTCGCGATTGTGATTGAAAATTCATATAATGTTCAAAAAATCAAGTGCAGGGAAGGGTTAAGTGGAATTTCGTTTTTTTATAGGAAAGGTGCAAATGTTCCCGTCCAAAATTTTAAATTTGCACGATTTTTCGTTGATGTTTGGGAAATTACCAAAATTTACCTTAAAAACAAGGGTTTAATTAAGTCTTTCATTCATTCATTAAAATCATCAAGTTTGGCGCAGGTAATGAAGTGAACTTTTGGTATTTTCGTAAAAAAGGCGCTAAATTTAAAGAATCGCAAATGTCAGGTTTGCACGACTTTTCGTTAATTTTTGATAAATTTTTCAAATGTATTTTAACTATCGGGTGCTTTAATCGGAAGCGATTGTGTTTGAAAATTCATTAAATCGCGTCAAGCGCAGGCACTGAAGTGCAATTTTGGAAGCGATTGTTTTTTTTAAATCATGAAATCGCATCAGTGCAGGTAATTAAGTGAAATTTTGGTTCTTTCGTACAAGTGGTGCAAATGCTCAAGAGTCCAAAGTTTCACATTTGCACGAATTTTCTTTGATTTTTGGGAAATTTTCAAATTTACCTAAAACCCGAGTGTTTAAATGGGACGCGATTGTCTTTGAAAATTCTTCAAATCGCATCAAGCGCAGGTAATGAAGTGAAATTTTGGTTCTTTCGTACAAGAAATGCAAATGTTCAATAGTGTAAAGTTTCACATTTGCAAGCATTTTCGTTGATTTTTGGGAAATTTTCAAAATTGACCTTAAAAGCAAGTGTTTAAATGGGGCGCGATTGTCTTTCAAAAATCATCAAGCGCAGATAATGAAGTGAACGTTCGGTATTTTCGTAGAAAAGACGCCGACGTTCAATAATCTAAAATGTCGGATTTGCACAAATTTTCGTTAATTTTTGCGAGATTTTCAGAATTAATCTGAAATATCGGGTGCTTTAATCGGAAGCGATTGTGTTTGAAAATTTATTAAATCGCACCAAGCGCAGGTACTGAAGTGAAATTAGCGTTCCTTCGTAGAAGAGGTGCAAATGTTCAAAAGTCCAAAGTTTCACGTTTGCACGAATTTTCGTTGATTGTTGGGAAATTTTCAAAATTTGCCTTCAAAGTGCCTGTTTTAAAGGGCGCGATTGTCTTTCAAAAATCATCAAATCACATCAAGCGCAAGTAATGATGTGAAATTTCGGTTCTTTCGTAGATGTGCAAATAATCAAGAGTCCAAAATTTTTTGGAAATTTTCAAAATTGATCTTAAAAGCGAGTGTTTAAATGGGGCGCGATTGTCTTTGAAAATTCATCAAATTTCATCAAGCGCAGGTAATGAAGTGAAATGTCGGTTCTTTCGTACAAGAAATGCAAACTTTAAGAGTCCAAAGTTTCACATTTGCATGAATTTTTGTTGATTTTTGGGAAATTTTCAAAATTGACCTTAAAAGCGAGTGTTTAAATGGGACGCGATTGTTTTTTTAAAATCAACAAATTTCGTCAAGTGCAGATAATGAAGTGAACGTTCGGTATTTTCGTAGAAAAGGCGCCAACGTTCAATAATCCAAAATGTCAGATTTGCACAAATTTTCGTTCATTTTTGCGAGATTTTCAAAATTCATCTGAAATAGCGGGTGCTTTAATCGGAAGCGATTGTGTTTGAAAATTCATTAAATCGCATCAGGCGCAGAAACTGAAGTGAAATTAGGGTTCCTTCGTAGAAGAGGTGCAAATGTTCAAAAGTCCAAAGTTTCAAATTTGCACGAATTTTCGTTGATTTTTGGGAAATTTTCAAAATTTATTTTAAAAGCGAGCGTTTAAATGGGTCGCGATTGTCTTTGAAAATTCATCAAATTTCATCAAGCGCGGGTAATGAAGTGAATTTTCGGTATTTTCGTAGAAAATGCGTCAACGTTCAAGAATCTAAAATGACAGATTTGTACGAATTTTCGTTCATTTTTGAAAATTTTTCTAAATTTATCTAAAATATCGGGTGCTTTAATCGAAAGCGATTGTGTTTGAAAATTCTTCAAATCGCATCAAGCGCAGGTAATGAAGTGAAATTTCGGTTCTTTCGTAGACGAGGTGCAAATGTTCAATAGTCCAAAGTTTCACATTTGCACGAATTTGCGTTGATTTTTGGGAAATTTTCAAAATTGACCTTAAGATTGTTTAAACGGGGCGCGATTTTCTTTGAAAGTTCATCAAATTTCATCAAGCGCAGGCAATGAAGCAAACTTTCGGAATTTTTGTAGAACAGAACACTTTCATTTTGGTGCTTACCTATTAGTTACATTGAATAAGGTGGTGCGTCCTTCGTAAGCCAGAGCTTTTGCCAGTAGGGTTTTTCCTGTCCCCGGCGGTCCATGCAGCAAAACGCCCTTCCAGGGCGTTAAATCCTTGAACACCTCTGGGTAGTACAAGGGATAAAGGGTAGATTCTTTTAAAATTTCTATTGGAACATTCAAGCCCAAGCAGTCTGACCATCGCACCCCCGTGTCTTCAATTACCAACTGATTGGAAACCAGCTCAGGCAAGTCCTTATTGTCCCTTTCGTCCGGCAAATCACCGCTTGGACTATTCGAAGCGTTTAAGGGGATTATTTCGAATTGAAAGTCTTCGCTGTCTGATGGACTGTCGGCTTTTTCCTGGCCAATGGTTCGCTTAGCGCTCCGACCTCGCTTGGGGTTTGACTTTCTGGGCGGCTTCGGCTCGCTGTCCTCCAACTTTCTGATTATTTTTGGGTATTTTTGGAATTTTGTGTAGTAGTAGCTTTGGTATTCCTGCAGGATTATGTCCAGTTCGACGTTTTCGCATACCTGGTACCCATCATCCAGTCGCGCTTCTTTTAGAAGAGCGTCCGCTGTTTGGTCCAGCATCTGCTCCCTCAAGAAGGCCAGCACTAAATACAGTAAATTGCGTCGTCTTTCTCGGGTTTCTACTTTGATTTTCTCCAAATGATTGGGAATGGAGAGGCGCTGGTTGTTTTTTGATGTCATTTCTTCGGTTGAAAGCCAGGGATCGATTAGCATTGTTGGTCGTCAGGGTGATAAGGCCCTTTGAAGGTTTGCTGTTGATGTAACCATGAGGCAAAGGCTGGATCGATATACCTGTTGATACGCATACAGGGTGAGTTTGGTGTTGCAGATGCTTGGACACTTAATGCTTTTGAAAAATAAAATGAAAGCAGCATTTGAGCAATAGCTCAAGCCTCAAGCTCAGGAGTCGTTCAGGAAATAGTTGAGGATTATCAGCATAATAATGGGCTTCTTTAACGCTAAGGAAGGAAAAGGGAAAAGGAGGACATTTACACAATTTTAGGAATGAAACAATTGTCCAAAAAGGCAGACGAAATAGAGCCAGCTGCGCTAAAGACAGATTAAACATTTGTTAGAAGAAGGCAAAAAATATAATAAAAGCAAACGAGAAAACGTACCAGTACAAGATTAAAGAACTCTGAATGAAAAAGAGTTGAGGAAGAAACACAACAGAGGAAACGTACGCGATGAATTGAAAATCAAAGAAATTCTCAAAATTCTCAAAATCAAGAACTTGTTCCACTCATTTTACTAGAACTACCATTTTCGGGACACCCTGCATATAAACAAAGATGATTATTATTAATACATAATATTGGATGCGTTTTTGAAGTGAGTCCCGATCCATGAACAGTCCTAATCGCACTTTCAGGTATTGCACAAGATAATAACAGGAACAGCTTGCGAAGCCCCGCACAGCAGACTTGCCAGACTTGGAGCGTCTAACGACTTTGATCCGAACATTTCTTCGGAAGATTTACCTGAGTCTTTGCCGGTCAAAAGTCCAGGCAAAAACTTTCAAGAATTCAAAATGTCAGATTTTCACGAATGTTCGTTCATTTTTGGGAAGTTTTCAAAATTTATCTAAAATATCGGTTGCTTTAATCGGAAGCGATTGTTTTTTTTAAATCATGAAATCACATCTAGTGCAGGTAATTAAGTGAAATTTTGGTTCTTTCGTACAAGTGGTGCAAACGCTCAAGAGTCCAACGTTTCACATTTGCACGAATTTTCTTTGATTTTTGGGAAATTTTCAAATTTACCTATAACCCGAGTGTTTAAATGGGACGTGATTGTCTTTGAAAATTCATCGAATTTCATCAAGCGCAGGTAATGAAGTGAAATTTCGGTTCTTTCGTACAAGAAATGCAAATGTTCAATTTGTGCAAAGTTTCACATTTGCAAGCATTTTCGTTGACTTTTGGGAATTTTTTAAAATTGACCTTAAAAGCGAGTGTTTAAATGGAGCGCGATTATCTTTCAAAAATCATCAAGCTCAGATAATCAAGTGAACGTTCGGTATTTTCGTAGAAAAGACGCCGACGTTCAATAATCCAAAATGTCAGATTTGCACAAATTTTCGTAAATTTTTGCGAGATTTTCAAAATTCATCTGAAATATCGGGTGTTTTAATCGGAAGCGATTGTGTTTGAAAATTTATTAAATCGCACCAAGCGCGGGTACTGAAGTGAAATTAGGGTTCCTTCGTAGAAGAGGTGCAAATGTTCAAAAGTCCAAAGTTTCAAAGTCCTAAGGAAGGAAAAGGGAAAAGAAGGACATTTACACAATTTTAGGAATGAAGCAATTCTACAAAAAGGCAGACGAAATAGAGCCAGCTGTGCTAAAGGCACGTGAAATATTTGTTAGAAGAAGCCAAAAAATATACTAAAAGCAAACGAGAAAACGTACCAGTACAAGATTAAAGAACTCTGGATGAAAAAGAGTTGAGGAAGAAACACAACAGAGGAAACGTACGCGATGAATTGAAAATCAAAGAAATTAAAATTTTAGGAACTTGTTCCACTAATTTTTGCTCTAGAACTACTGCGTGAAGGGTTGGTCGCACCATTTCCGGGACACCCTGCATATAAATAAAGATGATTATTATTAATATTATTGGATGCGTTTTTGAAGTGAGTCCCGATCCATAAACAGTCCTAATCGCACTTTCAGGTATTGCACAAGATAATAACAGGCACAGCTTGCGAAGCCCCGCACAGCAGACTTGCCAGACTTGGAGCGTCTGACGACTTTGATCCGAACATTTCTTCGGAGGATTTACCTGAGTCTTTGCCGGTCAAAAGTCCAGGCAAAAACGTCCAATTCCAAAAAGCCGTCACGTTGTGCGCTGAAACCGTGCTGGCGCACTTGGTGAACCATCTGGGACATTTCCCCATGGCGATTGGAGCGGCGCGCTTAAGCTCCCTGGTAGCCGAACATGACGACGTTCCGAACTTGTCTTCGGATGATCTGTCCAATGTGATTTTTTCCGTTCCTAATATTCAGGTAAGTTTGGCCCGTCTTTCTTAGCGTGCGGAGGTCCAACTTTCTGATTGTTTCAGCTGTTTATTCTTACCAAAAATATCATCGCCAGCCTGATAGAGCTGCCGACGTTAGATTCGCCCGGAGGTGGAGCCACGGCCGGTCTAGTCACTGCAGAAGAGCAAGTCCGAGTCCTGCTCAGAGACATGTCTGGAAAATCCAGCTGGGACGCTTCGATCTTGTATAGAACGCCCGAAAGTGTGCAGGAAGAGGTACGTGAGCAGATCAGAAGGGTTCTCCGGATAAATCTGCAACCTAATGGTTTAGGACTCCGGTCTGCCAGAATCGTTCGGATTGAGCAGCCCAGCGGCCAATCCGGAACCGGAAAGTCTTATGTCCACAGTGTGGGTGACTCAGAATCTACCGCAAAGAGCCATCAGACATCGGCCTCCCAACGTCTTACCGGAAGTGTCGAATGCTGCTCCCGATCTGGACCAGTTGGATGATGTAAGTGCTAGTTCATATAAATAATGGTCTTTGAAGATCAACATGGTGATGGAGTTACTTGAACGTTTTATGATGGTTTGGAAGATGTTTCGAAGCAAACATTTTTTGGTTTGAAGCCTGAACTACCGATTTCCTTGTCTTTCAGGCAAATTTTTCTTAACCGAAAGTTAAGTTTTCGAGGTACAAATTGACCCAAAGAAAATTGTGTAAAATTAAGTGCCACACAAACTGCGATTTTGCGGTAAAAAAAAGGACAGTTTTAAGGGCGTTTTCGGATTTCCGTGGAAATTTTAGCATAAAATGACTACAAGTCAATGGGTTTATCTTGCTTTGAAAGTTCTTTAGTCCACTTGATGCTCATTTTCAGGTGAAATTGGCGTAAGAACCCGAAAATGGGCGTGAAACTGCTGAAATTTAGCCAGTTTTTTTTTTAATTGTGTAAAATTAAGTTGCAAACTTCGACACAAACTGCGATTTTCTCACTTATCTTGCTTGCAATGTAGCAGAAATGGACCCAGAAACCCCAAGTGATACTAAAACTGCCGAAAATTAGCTCATTTTTAAAATACTGTAAAATTAGTTGCCAATCTTCGACAATAAAGGCAATTTTCTGACTTGTCTGGCTTGCAGTAAAACAAGGGACAGTTTTGGGGGCATTTTCGGCTGTCCGGGGAAAATTTAACATAAAATAACTACAAGTCAATGGGTCTATCTTGCTTTGAAAGTTCTTTAGTCGGCTTGATGCTCATTTTCAGCTGAAATTGGAGCAAGAACTCGAAAATGAGCGCGAAACTGCTGAAATTTGGCCCATTTTTACAAAATTGTGTAAAATTAAGTGCCAACCTTCGACACAAACTGCGATTTTTCAGTAAAAAAAAAGGACAGTTTTGAGGAGATTTTCGGATTTCCGGGGAAATTTTAGCATAACATGACTGACTACAAGTCGATGGGTCTATCTTGCTTTGAAAGTTCTTTAGTCGATTTGATACTCATTTTCAGCTGAAATTGGCGCAAGAACTCGAAAATGAGCCTGAAACTGCTGAATTTTGGCCAATTTTTACAAAATTGTGCAAAAGTAAGTGCCAACCTTCGACACAAACTGCGATTTTGCAGTATAAAAGGACAGTTTTGAGGAGATTTTCGGATTTCCGGGGAAATTTTAGCATAACATGACTACAAGTCAATGGGTCTATCTTGCTTTGAAAGTTCTTTAGTGGACTTGATGCTCATTTTCAGCTGAAATTGGCGCAAGAACTCGAAAATGAGCGTGAAAATTATGTGCCGACCTTCGACACAAACTGCGATTTTGCAGTAAAAAACAGGACAGTTTTGAGGTGATTTTCGGCGTTCCGGGAAAATTTTAGGAGAAAATTACTACAAGTCAATGGGTTTATCTTGCTTTGAAAGTTCTTTAGTCGACTTGATGCTCATTTTCAGCTGAAATTGGCGTAAGAACCCGAAAATGAGCCTGAAACTGCTGAAATTTGGCCCACTTTTACAAAATTGTGTAAAATTAGGTGCCAACCTTAGACACAAACTGCGATTTTGCAGTAAAAAAAAAGGACAGTTTTGAGAACATTTTCGGATTGCCGGGGAAATTTTAGCACAAAATGACCACAAATCAATGGGTTTGTCTTGCTTTGAAAGTTCTATGTATAGTCGACTTGATGTTCATTTTCAGCTGAAATGGACCCAGAAACCCCAGGAATGAGACTAAAACTGATGAAAATTAGCCCATTTTTTAAATAGTGCAAATCTTCCAACACTAAATGAAAATTTCTGTTTTATCTCCCTTGCAATAATCCAGAGGACACATTTGAGAGTATTTTCGGCTTTTTGGAGAAATTTCCGTAAAATCACTACCAAGTCGATGGGTTTATTTTCAGAACGCACCCATTGGGTTTTTTAGTCAACTCATTTTCAGCTGAAATTGACCCAGAAAATGAATTGCCTCAACCGATGAGTTTTCCCGTTTAGTTACTTAACTTAAGCTTTAACTCCCATTACATAATGAAAGCACTTGCAAAGTGATACTTTTCAGTCTCTCACAGAGAGTTTAACAAATAAATTCCCGTTTAACGAACACAGAATGAAACAAGCCGGAAACTTTCCGTTTTGAAAGCACAAAAGTTTCAAAAAAATGCTTTTGTTATGTGTAATGTGATTGAAAAGTGGTCGATATTGCCAAACTTACAGGGGGATTTGGTTCATCTAGAACGGCTGGGGTGCGAATGCTTCTCCCAGCAAAAACAAAAATTAGAGTATTTTGCCATCCATTTTCTCTAAATGAGCCCGATAAATCTGTGATGCACGATATCAATCCCAGTCGATTTAGGCTGACGGATTAATTGAACCTGACACCTTTTTTTCGAATATTCTTTATTGACTCACGCTCTTTGACCCATGGGAAAGTGCCCCAAAAAAATATAAAACGAGTTTTAAGCGATCACATTTTATTCACAACCTTCATTTATAAACAGAAGTCTTTTTCTAGTAACTAAACGGCTGAAACACCAAACATTCATTAGCGCTTAACTAATAGAAACTTTTGGAGGCGATTTGAAATAGATGGAAACTTGAACCACCATTTTAGCAACATTTTGAGTGTGCTCGACTGCTATTGAATGTGGAAAAGTTTCCGGTTCATTTTAGGGCTCTGAGGAAATTGCCGTTTAAGGGGTCAGGTAACAAAGTTTTCATACCTGAGCTCATTTTTGTAAAACTGAACACCCTGTATATTTTAATTTAAATTTGTAACATTTTAAATTCTCTTTCCAATAATATAACACACCATGGATAATGTAGGTTTCCTAGGAATTTATTTAAACTTATTACTTTGGACCATGAAAGAAAAGCGAATTTTCTAGAAACTAAACTAGACACACTTTTCTCGTAAACCCTGTTCTTATTTGCATCTTCATTTGCCGATGTTTAGCTTAGTTTCTGACGAATGAATCGGAATTATTATCGTTCTCGATGAATCCGTATATTACATCCATGGTCGACGATCTAGGAAGGATTTTTGAGGATTTTTTTAATAGCTGTGGCGTGAACGAGACTTGAAGTAAGAAAACGCGAAGCCATTTTGAAATTGAAAAGGTTTTTATTTTTCCCCTCTAAAAAGGCTAAAAGACACATCATTTAAACGGATCCCTTTCGACTGTTTCATTCGCTTGTTCCAGCTGCTTCAATATCTGGGTCACACCAGTCCGGAGTGTTTGGAGTCGCCCAATATCAAGCTGAATGAGCCGGCCGCTCCGCCTCTTTTTCTAGAGCTAGAGCAGGAAGTGATTGCTTCCGTGATCAGTCAGCGAAATGTTGAAATCGAAGAGGCGCGCTTGGTTCAGCATTCTTCCTACATGCTGGGAACCCCCGCAAGAAAGCCGAGAAGACGGGCAGCGAGAAGAAGCTGCTCTAGTTTGGAGTCGACTCCTCATCAACCAGGTAAACCGGCAAACTGTTCGGGCTCTAAACAAAATGATCGACATCGTTTTACCACAGGGCCGTTTGGAAGCATAGAAGAAAACGCTTTCCAGCAATGTCGGCTGCTGTTTTCCCAACTGGGTTTATCTGGATGGGATCGCCGGAAACAAATCCACCTTCTAGACAAAAACGATCGTCTCTTAAGGGAGCTGAGGAATTTGGACAATCAGAGTTGCAGGGAGACTCACAAGGTAGTAAACAGTGTCTCAATTGCAGCTCAACCTTAACGCTGCTTGCCTCATTGCAGTTTGCCGTCATTTACGTGGCTCCAGGGCAGGAAGACAAAAATTCGATTTTATCCAATCAGAGCGGCAGTGTGGCGTATGAACAGTTTCTAGCCGGTTTGGCTTGGGAAATCGAGCTGGAATATCACACGGGGTTTTTGGGCGGGTTGCAGAAACAGGGCTCCAATGGCATGACCGCTCCTTATGTTGCTACCAGTTTTATGGAGGCGATCTTCCACGTAGCCACTAGAATGCCGGGTGATAGCCCGGAAGCTGTACTTAGCAAGGTAACAGTTGTGAGCAGAGCAAATAATATTGAATGCTTGGATTTTTAATCATCCTGTATACTTTTTCCAAAGCAAGTCGCGCTTTCGTAAATGAGTCATTTTCTCTTGGAAGAACTCAACCGTTTTTTTTTTCGGGAAAATCATCTGGTTCTCCTGCTATTAATTTATGTTCCTTGAGTTACTGGATACCAAACAACACACAGTGTTTCAATCTGTATTAAAAACAACAGGGTGTTTGGTTAAAAACTGTGTGCACTATTGGCGTCCCAATATATTGGACCACCGTGTATATGTCAACATTTTTCCTGTCTGTTTTTCTTCAGTTCTTCACTTCCTTTGTTTTTCTGTTCTTTCCTGTTTCTGTACAGTAAATGTAAAAGAATGACTCAAGTTAATAATTCTAGTAGTTTTCGAGCTACCAGACGCTGACCACTCGGTATATCAAAAGGGATTTTGAAAATTATTGAATCCAAGCATTTGAATATTTGATATTTTACTTTAATAAATTGTTTTTATGAGGAATATGGATCTAAGTAGCAAAAAAATTATACCGGACGACCCAAAGGCAAGTTTAGCAGCAAGAAGAAACCTTCAGCAGCGTCTTGTGCATTCAAAAATAGAGTGGAAACAGTGTGATAATCTGCGAAAAGCTCTGTTTTCAAAATTCGGGGTGTTCAACAATTTTTTCCTAGTTTTTCGACCATATTTCTGGAACTAACTGCTCACGAAGATGAACGTTCCACAGCCAAATTTGCCCTAACTTTGGAACTGGATAACTTCTGACTGCTTAGAGCGATTTGGTTTCTGTTTGAAGTGCTATTGAGACCCATTTCTTTTTTGTTTGTCAATGTTTTGGTAAAAATTAAGCTGCGCAGATAAATTTTCTACAGGGCTGCAAATGAAAAAATGCATTTTTTGCAAAGTCCGGCATGCTCCGAGTTGGACAAAAATGAGGTTTATTGGATTTCAGCACGAAAAGTGTAAAGATAAATGCAAAAGCTCGAAACGGGTTTAGAATTGTTTGGCCATAATTACAGGGTGGTCCAAAAAATTAACTTTTCTGGTCTTGATCCGAATTTCACGATCCAGAGCTGATGTTGAAGGTTGAACTTCACAGACGATTTAAGACAAAAATTCAATATACGGGGCTGCAGAAAGAATGGCCCAACGCCGAATTGCCCCAACATCTGGGTCTCTGGTACACTTTCAATTAAAGTGAAGTTCACTTTGAAATATTTCGTTCATTTATGCCTACCCGGTATGTTGAATTATTAATAAGTCCACTCTGATGTTTTAGCTTGAACATCAACCCTAGATTTTCAAAATGGGTTCAAGAGAAAAAATGCTTACTGCAAGAACAAAAAGTTGATTTTTTGAAGACCACTCTGTAAATAAACAATCTGGCAAAAAATTCATAAACGTTTTTCGAGATATGAGGTCTACCTTAATGCTTGTGGTGTTGAAGTACAGGAAATGGTTTTTTTGTCCAACTCAGAGCACGCGTAACTTTCACCAATTTTGCATTGTTTCATTTGCCATCCTGTAGAAACTTTCTCTGAAGCACTAATTTTTTGCAAAACGACGCAGTAATCGAAAACAAATTGCACTAAATAACGCTTCAAACAGAAATCAATTCGCTCTAAGCAGTCAGAATTTATCCCGTCTCCAAAGGTAGTCCAACATTGTGGATCCAAAAACGTGGATTTTTTTCCCACTTTGCCCTTGAACTTCTACGCTACTGGAAAATTAAGACAATTTGAAAGTTCATTGTTTCCTGCGGGTAAAAGTACTGTTAATCGAAAGCTCAAATGTTGACCGTTTTAGTAAAATATAGCATTTTATGGTGAAAATCATCTGCGATGTTTTCAAAATCTTTTTCTTTGGTATTTGGCCTCAAATGTTTCGTCATTTAAAAACACAGAAAAATGAGTTGTTAATTTCGACCTATCGTAATTCGTAAAATCGATTTTTTGAGATTTCCATAAATTTTACTTCGAAAATAGATATAATATATAAAATAATACACAAAATAAACCCATTACAAACATTTTAATTCTCACATACTGACGGAGTTTTTCCAGTTCTGTTTGGCTCACCCTGTATCGACAACAATAATCGAACTGCAACCTACAAGTTGAAAAATCTTTTTCATATTGCTAAGCTTTAAATTGGCGATTTAAGAAGTGCTTGATTTTTTTATGTCTCCTCGAAAGATAGAAAGAAGTGAAGATGAAACACGTTTTTTGCATTTTTAAACAGTTTCTTCATTAATTCAAATTCATTGACCGCCTTTAACTTGAGCAATCGTTAATAAATTGGCTGAAAAGTGCAGTTTTCTATGAGTGTATGTTGAATCCGGCGCTAGTAAACTGTCCGTCCAAGCGTATGCATCGATGGCTTAGAAAGAAAAGAAAATTCGAACGAATTGCAGTCTTAATTTTAATATAAACAGCTCTAAAGTTGAAGTGTCTAATTCATCAAAAACATTAGGGGGCGAAACTGCTTGGAGGGCAAACCTTTCTAGTTTCTAGTAATTACGGTTTTCATTACACCCCAGATAGGCTTTAGCGTCCGATTTCGCCTGTCTGTCTCTAAACTGTAGCTTGTTTTTTGTAGTTTAAGGTAGATTGAGCTTCAGAAAATATTGTTTAAAGTGAATGGAATATTTGTTTTACAGACAAGGCATTTGGGGAATGATGAGGTTCACATTGTGTGGTCCGAGCACAATCGGGACTACCGAAGGGACATCATTCCCACCGAGTTCTGTGATATTTTAATAGTGATCTATCCATTGGGAAACCACTTGAATCGAGTTACTGTTAACTGCAAAGCTGATGTAAGTCCATTAAGAACACTGCGAACTCATTAAGTGTTCAAAATTAATTTTTCGATATTTTCAGGTCCCATGTTTCGGTGTTTTATATAATGAGTCGATCATTGAGGACCACGTGTTGGCGGGCCTGGTAAGGGCGACCGCTGTATGTGCCAGCAGGGCAAAACGGATGACTTACCAATTTTATCAACAGTAGTACGTATTACACTTTTGGTTTGTGATTTGAACAAATTTTATGACTTTTTTGTATTTAGTTACGAAGAACGTGCTCGATCGTTGGAGACAGTCGTAACGAAACATAAATACAGTGCCACATTTGAGGAATTCATCTCCAAAGTGTACAGTCCCGTGCCTACAGCTAGTCCCTTTTATCGTTCTGGGTCCTCAAGCGTTTCCTGTTCAGATGGCGCCTCTTGCAGCAATAATTCGTCCACTCTTGCGGCTGCTTTGCTTGATTCCTCTCACGGACATTCGCATAAAGGCGCCAGAATCGACCAGAAGTTTCGAGGTAAGTAATTCGCTTATTAACTAGTCTACTTACGTTTTATATCAAGTTGATTCTAAGGCTTTATTCAAGTGAGCATATTTAATTCTTTAAGTACATTGTATTTTTTTTTGAAGCAAGATATTCACTGGATTTGCACGTTTTGAAGATTTTTCTCCTTTTTCTTTGCGCTCAATCTTTGTCTTCTGCTGCCTAACAGCGAACTAAGGTGCTTGTTCTAGCCCTGGATAGGTACACTAGGTTCTTATAAATACATAATTTCTTCTAATGCTTTTGAGCTAAAGCGCTTATTTTATAAATTAAAATCTTATCATTACTGTGCTTTTCGTTGATGATTTACAATTTATTTTTGACTAATGAGAGGAACCGAGTAAGTGCTTATTGCAACTCCGGATGGAGTTGAGTTGCTTAACAGCTGACAAAATTGCGTATTAGTGGCACTTTTAGATATTAATCGCGCCGAATTTATGTGTGAAAATATATTCAAACGCTAACGCATTAGATACTGATATTTAATTATTTATTTCTTGACATCGACTAAACAGGAAAACGTACTTGATATGCCACTGAATAGAGCTTAATTTTTCTTACAAACGCCCAGAGACGCACTTAAAGATCAATTTTTTTTGAATGTTTTGCGAATTTGTAAGTTACCATGTGCAGATATGGTTGTATCGAGCTTAATGTTCCTTCCAAACGCCCAGAAATTCACTTAAACCTCAACTTTCTTACATCAAGTTACGATGTGCAAACGTGGATTCTTTGTTTCCCTTTTCAAGCCTATCTTCAATAAATAATTTTTCCACAATGAGTTGCTTTGGAAAGATACTGAATGCGGCACTAGATCGAGCTCAATGTTCCTTCCAAACGCCAACAAATTTACTTAAATCTCAACTCTTTATTTCGCATTTTTTCCAGTTTCAAGCAAATGCCACGAAAACTGAACTATTCAGCTCCTCGTCAGTTGACGAAATTAATTAAATAATAATAATTAATTATCGATAAATACGAATAAATCAGTTAATTAAATTCATTAGTTGCACTTTTTGATTTTGCATAAAATGTTTTCTAACGACAGCGCTTTACGCGCTGTGATCTTATGCGCTTATGAGTTATGGAATTTAATTCTCCACAATGAAAGAATGCGAACAGGATGGTTGTTGGGCCGCTGATTAGATTTGAGCATGCACTCAGTGCTTGGTTAAAAAGTTCCGAAATTCTCTTTAATGGCACTTTTCGTTGAAGTTTTACACATTTAAAGGCGATTGGTGCAAATATATTTTCCATGTTCTCTCTTTCGAACCTAATCTTCATTAATCTATTGGTTCCAGTTCTTGAATCTCTAGTTTTGGAACTTAATTCATTTCTGAGTTCTTTATTCAGTCAAAGAGTAAAACTCAATATTTTTTAAAAGCTCCAGAAATTCATTTCAATCGCACTTTTCTTTGAATTTGTACACATGTTTAGGTTCTGGTGTTCACCCCTTTGAACTCAATTTTCAATATTTTTTCCCGGTAATAAGTAGCACCGAAATGGCGTTTATTGCTCGAGTGAATAGAGCTCGAAGTTCCCCGAGAATCGTCGCACTTTTTGTCTAAATTTGTCGAATTTTTGAAGAATCTTGTGCATGTATCCTTGTTATGATCAACCCTTACCAGTCAAATTTACATAATTTATTTTCCTACAGCGAGAGGAACTGGAAAAGTGCTTTCTGCGTCACTGGATAGAGCTTAATTTTTTTCTATAAGAGGCCAAAATTTCACATCAGCTGCATGTTTCCTGAAGCGTCTACAAATTTTTAAACTTAGGTGTTAATGTGTCCTCTACTCTGTGTGAAAATCAATATTTTTTTTTTAGTTTGCTGAGTTGAGTTTTGCTTGTAAGTTCAGAAATTCACTACAATTGCACTTTTAGTAGAAGTTTTACATCTTTTTAAGTTCTTGTATTCGCCTCTTTCGAGCTTAATTTTCGTAGTTTTCGTTTACATGTCTGATTAAACGTTTACATGTTTTTGAATTTTGGTGAACTTGGGGGCTAAATGTGTTTTCTAGCATCACGTTAGAGGCTAATATTCAACAGATTATTTTGGGACAACGAGAGAAACGCCAGAAATGATTGTTATACTGCCGGATAGAACTGTATGTTCTTGTGAAAAGTTCAGCAAATCACCTAAACCGCACTTTTTTCTGAGTTTTTGAATAATCGTATGCAAATGTGTTTACTGCGTTTTCGCCTGAGAAGCTAATTTTCGATCATGTATTTGTTGACAATGAGCGGTACTGGAAAAATGCTTGGTGCGCCACTGAATAGAGCTAATAGTTACGTATAAGTCGCCCAAGCTTCGCATCAGTCGCACTTTCCGAAAAATATTACAATTTTTTAAACTTGGTGTGTACAAATCTGTTTACAGTAGCACTTTAGTAGATGCTTATATTTGATAATTTATTTTTGCCAATAAGAGGAATCGGAAATTTGCTTGTTGGGTTTCTTGCTTAAATGGCCCTTCAATCAAATAAAAAAAGTTGCAAGTTTCTCGGAAGTTTTCCGACATTTCAAGAAAGGTGCGTTCCATGTAAGAAACCAATTCAATAATCAAAAATTAATTTCTCCACAACAAGTCAAACTGGGAACAAATTGCGTCCACTGGATAGAGCTAGATATAGAGAGAATATTTTTCTTAATGTTTTAAGTGTAAATTTTAAATATCTGATGCTTAATTGATCATTTCAAACAATTTCTAGTGTCTGCTAACGAACCGTCCAGAAACAGCACGCTGTTGAACCACACCGATACCCAAACCGTTGTAGAGTCGAGCATATCGCCCAGGGCTCTTAAGAAATTGGGCTCAAACTTGAAAAATGCTAAAAAGTCCCAAAAACAGGAGCATTTCGAGTCGCCCCCTGAAAGCCCCATACAAATGACTAAGAGAAAATGAAGGTAGGCCTTAGTCAAGCAATGAATCTGGTCTGATTATTCGAATATTTCGAATCTTTACTTTATGTAAAAAGATGTAAAATAGTTTAAAATGAGCAGTTAGTGTATAGCAAGCAGTATATGATTATTCACTTCGTCACTAACAAGTACGATCGATCTTCGGCTCTGAGGTGTTAAACCACAATTTAATGGGTGAAAGTCGGGCCTGTTATGTTCTGAGCACTAAGTCCACACTAAGAGATTAACTAATAGCAAGGTTCCTTTAGGAACCTTAACTTAATGTACAATATATTTTGTTACACACATTTTTTTATTTATATACGTTGTAATGATGTTGTAGTCCATACGTGATAAACTTTAAAACCTACTTAGTTTCCGATTAATGACTGTTTATAATAGATTTTTTATTTGTTTAAAAATATTCTCTATATTTTCTTAATATTGTCGTTATTTATTAACTATTTATTTGTTAGTTGCGTTAATTCGTGCATTTATTATACTAAGGTTGTGTTTATGGGGTAAATCTAAGTGTCAGTATTAAGACTGCGTTTGGATAGTGTGTGATCGCTTATCTCCAATATTTGTGTAATTTTTTTTAAATTTAAATTTAATTTTCACCGAATTGTACACGTGTGTTTTTCCAATTATGGTTGCAGGAATATACGGGTGGTTTCTTTACTATTTTAACCGAAGAATTGGGGTTTTCTTGCATCAAATTGAGACACGTTTACCAGCTTGTGTCCAGAACTGTTTTCGTTCTTTTTTCCCTGCTGTGCAAGTGCATTCTTGTGGAGTTTACACATTGATTGGAACTGAAATGAACAGTTAAACACTTCGTGCTTTTGCCATGCTACAAATATCGTCCAAACTTGACTGCGCTTTAAAACCGCTTTAGTTCGGACAGAATTGTAAATTCTCAATAGTGTTTTTTAGTTTTTGCCAAACGAAGCATGTCCAGCCACAAGCTGATAGCAACCAAATTTCGTATTTTCACGCAGGAAGACTCTTCTTCATACATTAAAACCCTGTGTAAACCATACTTGCTCTTGCTAGTAACAGTATTAATACCTATTTTTAATCATAAGAATGAACCGTACTTATTTAACTCCATTTAATAAACTCTTTTCACGAAACGGACGCAATGTTTTCAACCAACCTCATGCATGAATTGAGCTGTGTTTGTCCCTACTGCTCAAGCCGCTAGTAGTTGAGGTGGCGCCACTGGACCTTCGGCGCTTGAGGCTCGATTTGCTCTTCACACTTCCAGGCAGCGATCTGCTGCGTGTTTTTCTCCCTGCCAACCATTCCTGGATAGTGATTTTCAAGCTGTCGCATTCGGGATCGTTCCGGCAATTTCCCTCAAGAACCAGCTGCTGGAGCGCCTCCAAGGTTCCCGCTTGTTCCATCACGGTTTTCAGCAACAGATCCAGACTGGATTTGGACAGTTGATTATCTGGAATACTGCCAGTCGGTATGATTCAGCTGGGGTTAACCGGTTGGAAAACTGCAGTACATGAGATATTCAAATGCTCCAGAGTGCAGTTCCCTTTGACCAGGATTTCTCCATTTTCCTGGACAGTTTCATTGACGAATGGGTGGATTTTCACTGTTGTTTCCACTAAACTAAACGAATCTGCAATGGAATTTGTTGGGTTAAAGTCGCGCTTGGATTCCTACCGCGACTAGAACCTTTTGGATTGGCTAATGTGGCTTCAGGTTTGGTCGCATTTGGCTCATCAGAAAACGGGGTTTCCTGGAAACGATTGTTGAAAAATACCAAAGGTTCATTCTGTTGAATCATGGAGCACCTGCAAGAGTCGAAAATAGTCCAGCCTAATTTTCCTGCGGACGCAGATTTCGTCGTCGCTCAGGGCAAATGTACGGAAACTGAGAGCAATTAGTTCGAGACCAGAGTCCCGGATTTTGCAGTCGGTTAAGTTCAAGGATCTCAAAGTTCTGAAAAGACAACGTTTGTTTGGCCAAAATAGGCTTGTATTGATTCCTACGCTCAAAATTGCCAACACTCAACAGTATTTTTTTGGACAAACAAAAATTATGCCAATCTTAAAGAAGAACTAAAACTTTATAGCAAAACAAAAAATATGGACATGGGGAACAACAACGTATAAAAGACGTTCTAAATTTCAATAATTATCCAGTTTTTTTGTCTTTTTTCCCTTTTCTCTTCTTCGTCTTTTTGATAATGAATTCGTTCTTGATCAATCTTTAATAGAAGACGTGACAAATTCTGCCCTTTGAAAAGATACAAATTTTGATACAAAACACCCAACAAAAAAGTTGAAAAAACACCCAAGAAAAACGCTTAGTTTCCATGAATCAAGCAGGATTTTTCTGTTTTTCTATGTAACGAGTTCTAAATGTTCAGTAACTGATTTTTTAAACTACTGTCGATGTTTACAGTTTGTGGCAAATGAACATGTAATTTTTTAAACTTTTGCAAGATAAAACCGTTGATCTTTGAACAGTTTTCCAATCAGTTTGAATGAAACTGGCATTCGAAAAATTGAATGAGTCCATTTTTGAAAAACCAATTTTTTAATTGCGGGCAGAAAGTCACGTCAATGAAATTCTGAGGATGGGGGCACCTGAATATCAGCTGGCAACATTAACAAATTCAGGAAGAATGTCCACAGTGGATTGCGTAAAAAGCTTGTCCACATATTTCACTTTACACATTTTCATTCATTCATACATTTTCTATAGGCTATAAAAAATCGCGTGCCTCAAAGCTCCTCAAGTTTCCTCAGCAGCTTAAAACACAAATAAAATCTATAATTTAAAACAAAATTGAATCATTATGGTCGTTACTGGCCAATTTATTGCATTTTTTCACTCAGTTTTCGGGGATTTTTGCTTATAACGATAGTTAGAGAATTTAGATAGAGCAGCGCAAAGCACGCAAGAAAATCTGGCTTCAATAATGTAAAATACGAATTACCTGTCGCATTTTAAAATGCTTGCAATGTATTTGCAGCCCTCATCAAATACTGGATTATGAGATAAATCCAAATGAAGCAACCCTGGCGGCTCATAGGGGTGGTTTAAGTACTCGCTAGCCATCTTTCGAAGGCCTGCAATCTCTCCCTCAGAAATTCCTCCTGCTTCCAACCGTTTTGTTACCTTTTTCAGCAATGTTGCAAAATTTCAGAATTAATACTTTCAGGCCGCAGCGCAGTAAACGATGAAAACTACGATGCCCATGGGGATTTCCTGTTAGGTTCAATTCGCTGAGTGTTTTCTGGCGGCTCAGATGTTGTTTCAGGATCAGAATATGCTCACTGGTCAGATTGCAGTAGTCTAGTCTAAAATTCCTGTAGTTGCGCTATGAACATGAAGTGCCAGGTTCTTACTGCAAGGAAAATAAGTCTGGAAAGTGCGGCATTGTTTGGATGATGGCAAAGAACAGCCTTGGGTCCATAATGCGGAAGCATCTAAAATCCAAAGCTCGTAATTTCAGGTTCAAGTTGCTGTACGCATATATGACTAGGTTGGAATCAAGCGGTATCTGCAAATGGTTTTTGGGTGCAAGAACCTGCAAAATTGAACTTCTGGGGGGCGTACAATTGATTTTCTGATAGTTGGAGCATTGTCGACCAAGACAACTTGCCCGTCCTCCTTAATCATATAGGCATGCACCTCTGGATACGCTGGAGCATTTCGTTCTTCGCACTGTTTGTGCAACAGATAGGGAAGCCGTTTGCAGTCGTCAGTTTCACTCTACAAAACTCAAAAATTCGCATTTCAACGCGTGAAGCTTGTAGTTGAGTGCTTGAGAACGTACCTCAATTGTGGCTCTGAGGACATCGTGCGTATAACGCCGGGACTTTTTTCTCGTTGCACTCAAGTGCCTCTCTTTCGCACTTATCGACATCTCAGCCAACAATTTATTTTTTCAATGTGATGTTTTAAATTTTGTCAAAATTGACACTGTGAACGGTATTTCTGTATTGCGAAATTTTAATTTTTCTAAAAATTCCAACAAATTTGACTTCAATTCATTATTTGAGATAAAAAAATTGATTAAAACTCATTCTCTGGATTTACTTATTAGAAATCTTTCTCTATTTGAATTTCTAGAAATGATCAAATTCAACTTGCTGTAACTTCGACACGAAGAACTGTTGAATGCCACTTGTGCTTGAGGGATTGAGTTCGTTTTGATTGAAACTTCTTTAGGTTACTGAACTATCTTCCTCTAGCTGTTTTATTGAAGTTTTTCAGCGTTTTATTGGTCAAGCTTCTTCTATCAACGGACACTAAGACGAGACAAGCTTCTACCTGATTTACTTTAGGCTTTTGATTTTTTTTTGAAAATCAGTGTGCTTCAGAGTTTTGGCTTGTTGCAACCGAACTTTTGATGATTTATTTGAAATCTTCCTGCCATCGATTTTGCTTGCAATTTTCAGCTCTCAAGTGTCTTAAATTAATGGACAAAGAGACAAGTGGATGCCTGCTCTAGATTGGGCTTGAGGAATTTTTGAAACTCTGTCTCCTTGAGAAGTTTTTTTCAAAATTTTCATTTTTATTGCTAAAAATTCGTCCATTGATCTGGTTTAGTTGAATTTTCCAACATTTCAACACTAAAGCCTCTTATACAAATCACATAAAGGGGCGAACTTCTACCTGTTCTAGATTAGGCGTCAAAATATGTCCAAACCCACTCTGCTTGAGATCATCAGTTGGCTTCAAATTATAATAAATAATAATAAAATATCACAAATTTTTTGCAAAACCTTGCGGTCGGTTTTACATATAAATCTTCAGCACTTCCACCTTCAATTGTCTTCTACACGTGGATACAGAAACAATTTTCTTCGAGTTCCAGTTTGAAAGTAAGGGGTTTTTGAAAGCCAGTCTGCTAGAAAATTTTGGTTTGTTTCAAATGAAACTCGGCTAATTTGTGGAAAATCTTCCTGCGGTCCGTTTTTTTAACTGTTTAAAGTGTTTGAAATTTTGACCCAAACACAAGTTTCTATCTTCTTGCTTTCGGAAATGGGATATTTTTAAACATCAGCGCCTTGTGAGCTTCAGTTCGTTTCGAATGCACTTTTGTCAACTTTTGGACATTTCTGCTGCTGATCATTTTGCTTGAAAATTTCAGCATTAAACCTTCAAGTGTCTTCTCTATGCGAACAAAGAGTCAATTTTCTAGCGGTTACAGGTTTTGGAGGTAAAACTTTTTGAAAGTCTGTCTGAGATTTTTTGTTAGTTTCAACTGAAACTTCTAATTTGTTGAAAGTTCTGTTAAGGTATTTTTCAGCATATTATCAGTCAACAGTTTTACGTAAACGGATCCAAAGATGAGTGTGTGCGAGGTCTAGAAGAATTCTTGAAAACCGGTCTGTTTGAGAATTTTCGCTCGTTTTAAAAGAAATTCGCCAATTTGTGTAAAATCTTCCTACGGTCCATTTTTCTTAAAGTTTTTCGCATGTTTTTGATGATAAGGATCTAAACACTAGTATTTACGTGATTTGTTCTTTTCGCGTTGAATTTAAAAAAAATCAGCGTATTTGATTAATTTAGTCGGCTTCAAAGGCGCTTTTGTTACCTTCTGGAAAATTATGCTGGTCCCGATTTGCTTAATATTTTCAGCGTTTCACCGCTCAAGTATTTGCTATAAACGGACAAAGAGAGGAGTTTCTAAAGGCTCAAATTTGCAACTAAAACATTCTTAAAATTCGGTCTCGTTGACAATTTTCGTTCGTTGCAAATGAAATTCGCCAATTTGTGGAAAAAAAAATTTCTTCAATTTTTCCGCATGTTTTAAATAGGCTGATTCAAACCCGAGTATTTTGAAAAATGAGCGTGTTTCATAAATTTAGTTCGTTTCGAAGACGAATTTGTTTGCAAATTCCAGTTTGGACGTAAGGAATTCTTGAAAGCTTGTCTGTTTATGAATTATCGTTGGTTTCAAATAAAACTTCACTGATTTGGAAAAATCCTCCTAAGGTCTTTTGTTCTTCTTCTAAAAAATTTCAAGAAAAAATACCTTAGGAAGATTTAATACAAATCGAAGAAGAAGGTTGATATTTGAAACCAACGAAAATTTTCAAACAGACATATTTTCAAGAATTCCTTACATCCAAACTGGAATCTATAGAATATCGCTTCTGTGTCCGTTTACAGAGGGCTGAAATGCTGAAAAATTAAAGCCAAACGGGCGGCAGCAGAATTTTTCAGAAGTTAACAACAGTCTTACACACTTATTTTTTTAAAACTCCTCACGTCCAGAACAGAGCAGATAAACTCTCATCTTTGAGGCCGCGTACTTGAAAATTTAGACTGATAATCTGCTGAAAAAACCAATAAAAAATATCTTAGGAAGATTTTCTACAAATTAGAGAAGTTTCATTTGAAGCGATGGAAAATTCTGATGAAAAAGTGTTTAAAGTAAATTAAATTGACTCATAGACGAGTGTTTATCTGCTCTGTTCTGTTCTGGACGTGATGAGTTTCTAAAAATAAGTGTGTTTGATAGGTTTAAATCGATGCAAAGGCACTTTAGTGAACTTCTGCAAAGTTCTGCTGCAGTTTGCTTCAATTTTTCACCATTTTCACCTTTAAGTTTCTTCTATAGGCGGACAAAGAGGCGAGTTTCTAACGGCTCCAGTTTGGACGTAAAAAATTATTGATAGCCGGTCTGTTCAAGAATTTTTGCTTTTTTGAAATGAAATTCGCCATGTTGGGTAAAACTTTCCTACTATATTTTAAATAAGCCGATACAAACACAAGTATTTATGTGCCCTGTTCTGAACGTGAAGAGTTTGTTGAATTTAGTCCGTTTCAAAGGCGCTTTGGTTAACTTCTTGAAAATTCTGGTGCCATCAGTTTTGCTCGAAATTCTCAGTACTTATTTCAACCCTCAAGTATTCTATCAGCAGGCAAAGAGCGATTTTCTACAGGTTCCAGTTTGGACGTAAGAGATTTTTGAAAGCCAGTTTGCATATGAACTAGTTCGTTTCAAATGCAACTTAATTTATTCGTGAAAAATATTCCTGCTTCCCATTTCTCCTGAATTTTTCAGCATTTTGTCGGTCAACCGTTTTCAATCAATGGACCCGAACATGAGAATTTACCTGCTATGTTTTAGAAGTGAGGAGTTTTTCAAAATCAGTGTATTTGATACGTTTAGTCTGATTCAAAGACACTTGGCTTCTAAATTCACTTTTTCTCTAATTTAGTTGTTGGAAAAATCTGCTGTCGCCCGTTTTGCCTGAAATTTTCAGCATTTCAAAAAATATCCTGGAAACCTAGCGGTTTCCACCGGCTCCATTTTGGTCGCAAGAGACTCCTGAAAGTCGCTTTGCTTGAGAACTTTAGTTTTTTCAAATGAAACTTGTAGAAATCTTTCTTACGAATACGAGAGACCGAAAGTGTCTTGTATTGATCAGAACCATAAGAACTTGAGGGACTTTTCATACTCATTGAATTAAACTCTATACATATAACGTAAACATATACGTAAACAATTTGTCACTGGAGGCTCCACAGTCTTTGGCAGTACAAATACAAATACTTTCAAACAACTAGTGAGTTTTGTTTAGTTTGGTCACTAGCCGCTCGATCTGAAAATTGATACGAATAAATACTAGATATCCCACTAATACTGAGCCCAATGTGATGAACAAGGCGATGGCTTCAAAAATGAACTTCGGCGCAAAAATGGACCATACCATCAGGTGGCGGCAGTGGATGGTGGCTGCCAGCATACTGGCAAACACCTGCAGACATGAAATTCCAAATGCTCGAACCGAAAAAAGAACAATTCTTCACTCACCTTAACGGTATGCCCTACCATATACTTGCAGCAAAGAGAGAATAAGGCCGCAGTACTAATCCGGTCCTGTTCGAACAGGAACAGCTCGCCCTTTTGGGCACTCGGGTGCAACACTTTGTTCTTGGAGCACGCTGAAGGCATCATCACACACAACGTGAAGGGCACAATTATCAGAAGCGGCAGCAGGACTCCTGCCAGCATGTACGTTCCAAAGGTGTTCAGCAGGACGAGGGCGCCCAGAATATAGTTGTTGGCGGAAACCAGGCCGGAAGTTCCCACAAACGCCGACTCCCAGGCAATGTTAGAAAACGCCGGCTGATGCCCGGATGCGTAGAAAAAGTACTGGGGAAGCAAGATCCACCCCAGAACCACTAGAGTGGGCACATTTAGCAGGTCTTCTGGAAAAAAATTAGTATTTTACTATCTTTTTGTCGTGGAAGTTTTCCGGATTAGATTTCCACTTTTTTTACAAACTTCTTTTTGGGTATTTCGCCTCAAAATTTTTTGCCTTTAAAAAAGACAGAATTTGCTCACGTCTTTTATTACAGATTGATAAATAGTTCTCCTATTTCGCAATAAGAACGAATTATTTATCAAAAAGTAATCAAGAACTATCACCTAGAGGGTATCCTGCGACACACTTAGGCTCAAGCTGTAAGAGAAAATTCCAATTAGTAAAGAAATTAATTTGAAAAATTACCTTGACGTTTCGATAGCTATTTTCTGCTATTGTTATAAAAAGAACCTAAATGAACCTAAAAAAGAGTGTGTTAATAAATTGTGTAACAATAGTAGGATAATACAGAATTTGAAAATTCGCTCTGATAATTCGTCTATGCAAATTGTCAGTTATGTGACTTTGGCTTAATCTCATTGTTTAAATTAATATAGATAATGTTAATGAATAATTTTGGTGTAAATTTAACTTGGGTGTATGTTTCTCTGGTCTACTTCAGATTTTAGCATAGGTAACCATGTATGACTTAAATTAAATGAACATGAAGCAACACAATTATTTTGATT
>NW_026017111.1:6204449-6232309 GCF_020466585.1 Dendroctonus ponderosae
TGTCAACATGCATTTGATAATTGCCATAAAATTCAATGGAATAATTCCACAATTTTAACAAAAGAACAATCCACAAAAAAACGTAAAATTAAAGAGTGTTGTTAAAAGTGTTGCTTCATGTTCATTTAATTTAAGTCATACATGGTTACCTATGCTAAAATCTGAAGTAGACCAGAGAAACATACAGCCAAGTTAAATTTACACCAAAATTATTAATTAACATTATCTATATTAATTTAAACAATGAGATTAAGTCAAAGTCACATAACTGACAATTTGCCTAGACGAATTATCAGAGCAAATTTTCATATTCTGTATTATCCTACTATTGTTACACAATTTATTAACACACTCTTTTTTAGGTTCATTTAGGTTCTTTTGATAACGATAGCAGAAAATAGCTATCGAAACGTCAAGGTAATTTTTCAAATTAATTTCTTTACTAATTGGAATTTTCTCTTACAGCTTGAGCCTAAGTGTGTCGCAGGATACCCTCTAGGTGATAGTTCTTGATTACTTTTTGATAAATAATTCGTTCTTATTGCGAAATAGGAGCACTATTTATCAATCTGTAATAAAAGACGTGAGGAAATTCTGTCTTTCCTAAAGACAAACATTTTTGAGGCGAAATACCCAAAAAGAAGTTTGTAAAAAAATGAATCCGCCTCAACAATATAGAACTTATCTAGATTTCCACTGTTAATTTAAACTGTTCTCCTGGGTCTCAGTTATCTATTTCGAATTTGCAGTTAATTATTTTTGAAACGTTTCGGTGTTGTTCCACCATCCTCAGTTGACCCAGGCGAACAGTTTAAATTAATCGCTTTTTAAGTTCATTGGAAATAGGCCTAGTCTTACCCCAGGTTTTAGCCTCCTTGATCCTCCAAACGGAGGTGGCCACCAAAAAAAACGCGCCGACGGCCACCATAACGACCAAAGAGAAGGCAAATAAATCCCCCAGCACCAGAGCAGTTAGAAGCAGCAGATAAGTGGCCAGAATTACGTAAACGGCGCTATACGCGGTGCCCAGTCCAGACACAATCGGCACGTCGTCGCGCCTGCTTTCTTCTTTTGCGCCCGACAAAAAACTTGCCCTTAGCATGGCAAATAGACCGGTAATAGAGGCGAGGTTCTCTGAAGACGCTGCCGAAATCACATGCACACATATGGGCCGTATTATTGCAACAATCAGCGAAAACCCACAGAGCCCGTACACGGACCAAGCCAGGTAGTTGCTGGTTCTTGCTATGGATTTGGTGTTGCCGGCCAACCGCTGCATAACCCAATAGCCCGCAATGCAGACAACAATCACCGAAGGCAGCAGCTTGTTGAGGATTTCCGTGATGGAAAAACCGCTGAGATTGCCGCACTTTCGCAGCCAAATTTTCACTAAAATCGCGAGCAGCGATAGGGACACCACACTAACACCCCACTGGGTTTTGGACGCCTGGGACTTGATTCTGCTGACTTCTTCATGGGGCGACCGAAAGCACCATTCCTGCTCAGTTCGGCAACGCCAGAAGTGAACGGAAAATCGCAACAGGAACAGCACTGAACACGCGATTATCGCCAATTTCACCCAGTTCTTCCCGTAATCACTTCGCACCAAGAGCAGCAGGCTCAAAATCAGCACAGTAACCAGTAGGAAAAGCAGGGCGCTGGCTTCTTCGAGCACGTAGCTATTGGAAAACACTCCGGCAATGTTGCAAACCAACACCAAGCGGCAGATGACATGCATAACGCCGTTTGCCTGGTTCTTCTGGTACCAGTTGAAGCTGATCAGGGTCCAGTTCTGGAAAACGGGCAGCAGGAACATCAAGTGCGAGAGCACGTTGGTGAGAAACAGGCAGGTGTACAGGGAGCTATCAACCAAGTCGGAAAAATCCAAAGCTGCAACGGCTGTGACTGAGAAAAGAAGTCCGATCACGCAAACGACCACGAAGGAGCCTTCGATGGCCGCAGGCAGATGCCGTAGCGGGATTCCATCGCTGATGATGAACATAAAAAATACAGTCAGAAACAGGAACGTCAGCCCATTGCTGATCGAATAGGCGTCGAATTGCACCCAAACTTCTTCGCATAAAGTGCGCAGCTTGACGAGCAAAGAGCCAACTGTTTCCGATAACTTTGCAAACTCCTGGTCTGAAGTAACCGAGTCCAATTTGGCCTGCAGCGACTCAATTTCGCTGTAATACAGCTCTAGATAGTGTTCGTCGAAGATCTTGGAGTTTTCCGAATACGTTTGCATGTAGCTGACCATTTGCCGGGCGTTGTGCCAGAGCCAGAACAATGGCAGTTTCCACCTCAATTTATCGGTGTTTTGAGGCTCTGGCAATGCGTTGTGAATCAAAACTCCCAAATTTTGGAACGGAACCGGCACGCCCAGGATGGCTGAGAGTGTAGGAACGAGATCCACTTGTTTCACGCTGGATTTATGTTCGCCGATGGATAGGAGTGTTTGTTTGGAATACACGAACATCGCTGATGAGACTTCGTCCTCAGTTGCCCCGCCATGGTCACCTAAACACACTCACATTAATTTTTTTCTTGTGAATAGCCCTATTAGAACCTGCCTGTTATTGTCATTCCATGATCACCGATGACGAACAGGATGGTTTCATTGTCCATCACTTTAATCACATCTCTGAAAATTGCAGCTTTACAAGTAACTAATTTGGGGAAATTAAGCAGCGCTTACTCAATCACACCATTGATTTCGGTTAGTTTTCTGACCATTTCCGGATGGTTCGGACCGTGTCGATGCCCGCAATGATCCACACCTAAGAAGTGCCCAATCAGCATCTTCCAGTCGCGCTTTTCCAGCTCAGGGAACAAATTGGCCCGCACTCCGTTGTCCACAGTGTCCAAATCCCACACATCAAACGAGGGATATGGGAAGTTGCGGATAAAACGGTTTGGATAGAGAGACGTCCATGTATCGTCACCCATAAAAACAATGTTTTCTTTCGTCTTCAAGACCTACAAAAGTTTGCACTGTTTAGGTAGATTTTTCTGGTGTTTTGGAAACATTGGATCAAGCGCGGGTCATTCTGTTGCGCACTTAAAAAGCATGTTAATTTCACTTAAAATACTCGCAATAAATCCTTGCTAATGGCAGCTACTCCAAACTTGTATTATTAATTAAACAACCCTTTTCCTATGGTTCCTAACTTTTCGGAGAAATAGTCTTGGCCATTTCAGCACTTAAAAAAAACCCAATCATTGATGAAGCAATCCTAGTTCCACTCAAGGAAGATTAGATAACAATTTCAAATGGACTTTGGAGGGTATTCCCGGAAACTGGCGAGTTCTTCGGGTTTTCAAGCCGCAGTGAATTAGAATTTCAGGTGGTTTGCTCGGAAGCTTGCCCTGTACACTATAAAAACTAAAAACCTGAAAGACTCATCAGTTTCCAGTGGATTGCTCCGTAACTTCCCAACACACGGTCTATTCTGGAACCTTGTCGATTATCCATATACTATACCTGATCAATGATATTATCCTCGGTGATTTGCGAGCTGGCAAAGTTCGAGCCCGCGTCTATAAAAGTGGGCAAACTGCCTGTTGTTAAGGCCTTTATCCGCTGCATTGTTGTGGTTGGGGGATCGGCTATAAACTTGTACAGTCTGGATGAGGCTGGAAACTTGTCCAGGGTGCGTTTGATCGCCGGAAGTCGGTTTTCGTATGGAAGCGGCTTGAGATTATCTTCGTTAAACACTGCGAAATCATAGCGCAGGGCGTCTACTATCAGAAGAATCACTTTGGTGTCACTAGGGATACAAAGGCTGTTGGCCTTGCTGTACAGCTTTTCGCGCCAGTTGGCATCGAAGGGGCAACTGGCTGAATTTTTGTAGTTTGCCGCGAAGCAGGCAGTCAGTTCATCTAACTCTAGAGAGTCACATGTGGCGTTTTGATTCTGCACCTCCTTGGACAGCAGAAACCCTTTCTTGAACAGCAGGATTGAGGACACGATTAGATAGGCGAACCATAGCAGGGTCAGAAAGTATTTGAGCTTTTTCCTCATGGTGAGGGGCTGGACGCTTTGACTATATCATATTAATATGAAAACTACTCTTGAAAGATGGTGTTTACCATAGATAATGACGAGTACTTGCGGTACTTGAGGTGTTTACTTGCCAAATTGAGTGAGGTTATGCAACTCCCGGAAAATGGGTCACAGCTGTCGACTGTCAGAATGAGGCATGATTGCCAAATGACTGGGCGGGACTTGATGGGGTAACTCCCACTGTTTAAATGGCTGTTATTTAATTACCAGACCCTTCGGGCTGCTGGGGCTTATAGCAAAAAATGGCAAAAAATCTGCTTATTTTATCCAGTAATTCCGCAGGCGTTTTATGGACAAATCAGTGTTCGTTGCCAGATTTAACGTAAATAAACATTGTTGCTGCTCTGTTGCTAAACTATCGATTTTTGTTTCCATTGGTGGGTTCCCAATGTTGCCAATACGCATAACGATTTGTTAAAGTGATTGATAAGATGGCTACGTTACCATCTCCAACGCAGGTAAGTTAAAAAATACCAATTTTTAACCATTAAATGGGCCTCTAAATCCATTTCCTGATCAGCAAAGCTTCGTCCAATATTCCCGGAGACAAATTCATCAAAATCTTGTTACTGCGGTGCGAGAACAACCCAAAAACACCTGACATTTCGGTGGGCGGTCGCGATTTCAAATCATTTTTGTCGATACATTTCGCTCTCAACGCTCTATTTTTGCCTGGATCAAGCGACTGGAACTGGATTTGGGTCCCCTAAATGGGGCTTGTGGTTTAGCGGGCGTTGTGGACCCCTTTTCAAGACTGTGCACTTTGCCCTAGTTGTTTAGCTTGGAAGGTTTTGCAAAGGGGTTCATTTTTTGGCATTAACTCCATGTTCGGGGGGTTTGCTGAGTTTTCTGTCCTGGAGTTGTTTCAATGGAAGCCACTGCTTTTTGTATATGTAGGGATTTAATGTTTCACTGACCCAGTTGGGCTTGTAGTGGTCTGTTGATGTTTTGGGGCGCCACTTTGTAGTGCAATCTTTAAATGGGTTTCATTGGCGTCTATACCCCGATATTGAACCCCCGTAAACATATGTATGGTTGATAACTTCGTGAGATGGATGTCTGTAACAATAGGGGTTCTAGGAGGCAAGAATTCAACCAGACCCTTTTCCAAAAGACACATAATTTATAAGGATACTGTTGTTGTTGTTTAGTATTTTTCCTGGGATTGATTCTAGGAACCCCTGAAAAAGGCTGAAACATTCTTCGTTGAAACGCTTTAATGGTAATAACCAAGCAGTGTTTTTATTGCCCATTTGCCAAGTCCTGATGGACCAGAATGTGCTCTAAAATTTGATCCCAACTTTACACAGGGTTAGTGTACAGAGAGAATTGTGCTGATGATGATCTGATAGATCAAGCAGACGTTGAAAAATGGGCAAGAAATTATGATAAGAAAATTTTGGATATTTTATCATTTATTTTTGGATATTTAGATTTTGAATATTTTTTATTGGACCTCACGAGCGAAGCGACAAAACACGACAGACATATTTTCTATCGGTGTTTTGACAAACATCAAAGGAATTTGCGGCGGATCCGATTCGGCTCGTTAGTCCTGGACGCACCATAAGAATCCCTTTTAAAGAGCATTTTCGAGCAAATAATTGGTGCAAATAGAATGCAGGACACCGTCAAGTGTCCCAGATCAAGTTTTTGTGCCCATTTTTTTTAAGCTCAGTGGTCTATTATTGTTCAATCCAGCTATTCTGTGACTTCATGTATGTGAAAATTATCTCCAAGTTAGTCTAAGTCAAGTTCAGCCTCTCGGCGCCTTTCATTTAGCCAATTTGCTTTGCCACCCTGAAACGCCACTCCAACAAGTGATAAAATGCTGTCGCTGAAAACATGAAGAAGAACTCTTAACAATTTGATTGAAGGAAACAGCTTGGAGGCAATAACGTGTCCAGTCTTCTAACAATTCGATTATTTGAAATTGCAATTTGCACATTCGAATTGGATGTAAAGCGTTTTTTATTTATTTTATTATGCTGCATTTGCAAGTTTTGCAGACTTGCTTTTTCCAACTTTGTGCATTAACCATTAATTACTAATAATTAATGTCCGTATTTCCAGGTGGCTGGAGACCACAGTGCTATTTATGAAGCGTGCTTCAATTTGGTAAGTGAAATCAGTGGAAGTCTTCCCATTAGCCATGCTGTGTCTTCTCTAGGTTGATCCCAGCGGCGTGGGATCTGTAGGAGGCATGGATGCCGCCAGATTCCTAAAACGATCCGGTTTGAGCGATGTGGTTCTTTCGCGCATTTGGGACATTTCCGATCCCGGAGGCAGAGGCACTTTGGATAAGGCTGGCATGTTTGTGGCTCTAAAGCTGGTCGCTCTCGTTCAAAGCGGATGGGACTTGAGCATCGACCATGTTCTTGAAGATGTGCCCGCACCGAAAATGGTAAGAACATCATTTTTCCAATCTTCTACTGTTTACTTTGCTCATAAACCAAAGGTAATTAAGTCATGCGTAACGTTCCGAAATTTAATTGCTTTATGACATAATTTAGACGTGAAAACATGCGGAAATCAGCAAATACGTTAAGCTCTTTGTACTCGCGATAATAAAATGTATATCTTTACATCTTTACTGTATGCATTTTGGAGATTTTGCCCAAAGATTTTGCTCAAAGCCTTGCTTGGCTTCAATGAAAATGGGCAATAGATTGGTTTCGTGCACGATGAAGCCAGTGGAGGTCAGCAATGGGGTTAATTTCCCAAGCACCTTTAAGTAAATTTTTCCTTGGTTTTCAGGGCGATATACCTATGCCTAAGACTAAACCTCTCCCGCCTTCCACTACACCACTGATCACATCACTTCCACCATCGGCAGTGGATTGGACGGTCAAACCTCACGAGATGGACAAGTACTTGAATTTGTTCGAATCCCTCAAACCATCCGGGGGACTGTTACCGGGCAATAAAGTAAAACATCCAGTTGCCGGAAGTTTCAATTTGGTAATCGATTTTGTTTCTGGCAGGTTAAAGATGTTCTGCTGGAATCCAAACTACCCTTTGATACTCTAGGAAAAATATGGGACCTGGCCGATCAGGACAAGGACGGCAAGCTGAATAAGCACGAATTCGTTGTGGTAAGTTGCTGCTGTTTAACCCCAGATTATCCATAATTGCCATAATCTTCTGATTGTTCCAGGCGATGCATTTGGTATATAAAGCGTTGGAAAAGTACGCGATTCCCAATAAGTTGCCCACTGAACTGGCCGCATTAAAGATATCACAACCCTATGGAATGGCGCCAATTATTCCATTAAATCGACTGATGAACATCGTCAATCCCGAGGTTCCTCAAGCCGTGAGTTCGATTTTTATTTTTACGTTCAGAATACAGGGTGTTACAATTTTCTAGTATTGATCTTTCTAAATAATAAAGCGCGAAAATTAGGTATATTGATACTACTACTAAACTTGATTTATAAAAATTCACATTGTTTTTAAACCGGGCATTTTCATAACTTCTCTATGTTTCACAGGGCGATTCCTCAGGTATTTTAAAGATATAAAGTCGATATTTTATGGGTCCCGAAGAGTTTAAATATCGAACAACAGGATGTTAAAAATTTACTCTAATTGTTTTAACTCACAATATCTCCAAAACGGTTGTTTGCAGCGAAGAGTAGAGGAATTGATTTTCTTGCTCAAAAAAGTGATACGAGCATGCACGAAAAAAGTTATGACTCGTTTAAAGGGAAACAGTGAATTAGGGAGCTACGAAGCCCCCAAATTCCAAGCTTCGTAGAAATGTCGATATTATTTAAAAAATGACTTAGAAAAAACAGAAATTAGCGCGATAAGTGAGCCGTTTAAAACCCATGCGTTTATGGACTTTTTTTAAAAGACCTGAGGAATCGCCGTGTGAAATATCAGACACACCCGGAATAAATGAGCTTTTGGGCGTTTTTGTCGATTTTTGAGATTTATCTTCTATCACCAGAACATTTTTCATGTATATTTTTGCTAAATCATCGATAATCTGGATGCAAAAAGGGAAGAACTTGATTTTTTTCTTTAGAAATCCTTCCAATATTATTTATATTTTGTTTTTTAACTTACTAGACTAAATTTCCACCACGAAAACCTTTTTGAACCAAAAATGATATTGCGGTTCTTCTCAACAGTTAATTAAAACCTTTTCATTTTTCCTGAGCTCCTTTTCTAAGCAACAAAAGTTTCTATAGCGTTTGTGCCCTATCCCAGAAAATTTATGCGTTATCACTTTAAAAGTGCATTTAAGTATTGAAAATTCAAGTAGAAGATGGAAGCAAATCGTGCTAATTTTATTCGCTTTCACAAATCCTCGCGTTTTCGATTCGCCACGTATGCAGTCCAGATCTGTATGAAAGTCGTCTTATGTCTGTATGTTGTTCGTCGCCTGTAATAACAGGAATTCGTATTCCTTTTTCGAAATGTTTGAAGCGAATGAAGGTGTTTTTAACACATTTATTCATATTTTTTGTCTTTCTGCAATTAATAAAATGCGCTACTAAAAACGCAAAAAATCTCTTATTTCAGGCTTATGCTAAATTGTATTTATTGAGCAATATTTCTGAAGTAGTTGGAATTTCTCGACGGTTAAACACAATTTTGTTCAGCATGAAAATGCGCAATTAATTTCACAATTTAAACGATTTTGTACGACTCACGAGATTCTATTCCTAACAGAAAAATATATTTTTGTTATATTAGAAAACAGTTCTTTCAGTCGCCCTTTAATTATTTTAAAATATCTCTCCAAATAAGCTCAGAAAAAACTAAAAAAATCGAGGAATATTGGGGGTTTTCCGAATATTTCTGGAAGTAGTTGGGAATTTTTCGATTGTTAAAACACCAATTTTGTTCAGCTTGAAAATGCAGCATTAATTCCACAATTTAACCGAATAAATCTCGCATTTACAGACTCAACCCATCAAGCCAGCTCAATCGGCACCCCCATCCGCTCTATGGGTGGTAACGGCGGAAGAAAAGGCAAAATCCGATGAACTGTTCACCAAAAGCGATGTGGATAAGGACGGGTTTGTGTCCGGAGCTGAAATTAAGGATGTCTTTTTGCGTAGCGGAGTGGCCCAGCCAATGCTAGCCCACATTTGGTAAGTCGCCTACCTCCCGGTGTCAATAGCCTGGCATTATACGGGGTGTTTTAGGGCATTATGCGATATCAACCAAACCGGGAAGTTGAACAATGAGCAGTTTGCCTTGGCCATGTGGTTCGTGGCCAGATGCCTGAAGGGTTCCGATCCTCCACCGGCATTAACTCCGGAAATGATTCCACCGAGTTTCCGATCGACGAAACCTGCCGAGGGGCTTGTGGTAAGCCCATAGAAATTATTCTATAATTATTAAAACGACTCAAAATTTGGCGAATTAAGTTCAATCCATTTATTCGATCATTTAGTCATATAATTACGGGATTCTTTTGGGCCGGTTCTTCACAACAAGCGTGTCCAGTCTGGTTTTAGATAACTCTCTGTTGGCTATCACTTTGACGAAAACATAGAGAAATGTTCCCATGATTAGAACAACTCCTAAGAGCATTAGCGTATGGTTGAAGTTGAATTCATAGCGCTTTTCTACTACCAAGCGAATGGTCCCGGCTAACTCTTGCAGTTGCCAACAGCTAGAAAACAGTTGCTTAATCGAGAAACGCTTCGCATTAAATGTAGCCATAGTTTGGAGGAATTCCATTTTACTGGGTTAATGCGTGTTGAACTACACTTTTGAATTAATGTAACGACGGTTATCACGACTGTAAAATACCTGTAGATGTTTGAATCGGAAATTTTCGCCTTTTTGATATGAACGCGATCGGTGATGCTGATGTAGACTCGTCCATTCGATTCTTTCGCTATTTTCTCCGGGATGAGGTTTTTGTCGCCGATTTGCCACAGGATTGGAGCGTCGCTGTTGATGTTCCTGATTTTTTTCGGGGATTAATTGGTTAATTGGTCATAATCAATGGAAATTCCTACCCAGGACATTCGAGGACAAGATCCTTTCCTTTGGCCTCATATTGTAGGCGGCGCTCTGTTGACGGCTCCATGGGGGGCAGTTTTTGCGACAGCGAGTAAATCCCCTCTGAATTGTCCGCTCTCTCGATAACTTTGCCTTCTTTGTCTCTCACTTCAAACACCAGATTTTCCGGGCACTTTACCTGATTTTTCATAAAACCGTAACTTGGGATCTTATGATTGTTTAGTAGAACTAACATGGCAGAATCCGGTCATTATTTCGTTTCGTCTAGCTTGAACTGCCGGCAGTCGGCGAACCTCTGGAGGGAGAATGTGACTTTGGCATGGAATACCATACTTGAATATCTGGAAAATTTCCTCCAATTCTTCGGCTGATCTTTTGGTGCGGTTCTAGAGCGTAATTTGATTCGGTTAAATGCATGGTCGGCAGGAAGACACGCAGCTGAAGGTGCTTACGTTGCTTTCGAGCGCTTTTCGGTACACATTGCAGTAGCCCATTTTGTGTTTCCTGCCCACATTGCCGCATGTGCTGCAGGTAGACCATTCGCCCCATTCAGTGTCCAGGACTAGATTAAAGGCAATTTCTTCCGGTTTTTTGGAGTAAGGCCCTGAAGGGTCTGCTGGACTATGGACCTAAATGTACAGCCTGATTCAATTTTAAGCCCGGGAATGTAACACAAACATAAGTAGAAAAGTTCTTATAAACACATGATAGCAATGAAATTCAGGGTGGTTTTTTCATGTTTTACCTTTAATTTGATTTCGAGTGCAAGTTACATTTTGGGGTCTACATGGCTCCATGAGTGAAACAGTTGAAAGAATGTACAAGGTAATTTTTTGGGGTCTTGTCCCCTTTTACCCCCCGAACTTTAACGTGGTGCACCACTGGTGTCTAACGACGGGTTTTTAAATTCTTGGTTCAATTTGGAAACGTTCTTGTTCCTTGCGTTCTCATCGTGTCTGCCACCGTTTTCGCGTTTCGTTTCGCTAACGTTTGTGCACTTAACAAAAATTAATAGTCAGTAGTCTGACTAGAACCAAATTCACAACAATTGTGAACTGAAGGTTCCTTTATCTATTGCTGAAGTCGCCGTTCCAATATCTCTCCCAAATAGTGAGAAATGGACATTTGAGGATAAAAGTGCAAAAGTGACAAAAACACACAAGTTTTGTGAAACTGCAAATTAATTTAGATGCAACCGTTTGTCTGAATGGAACCAAATTCACAACAATTCTGAACTGAAGGTTTCTTTATCCATTGCTGAAGTCGCAGTTTTAATATATTTTCAAATAATGAGAAATGGAGAGTTGAGGATAAATGTGCAAAAGAGGCAAAACACACAATTTTTGTGAAACTTTGCAAATTAATATAAAGGCAGTCGTTGGTTTGAATGGAACCAAATTCACAACAATTCTGAACTAAAGGTTCCTGTATCCATTGCTGAAGTGGCCGTCCCAATATATCACCCAAATAGTGAGAAATGGACAATTGTGGATAAAAGTGCAAAAGATGCAAAAACATTCAAATCTTGTGAAACTTTGCAAATTAATGTAAATGCAGTCGTTAGGCTGGAACCAAATTCACAACAGTTCTGAACTAAAGGTTCCTTTATGGCTGAGGTCGCCGTTCCAAGGTCTCTCCCAAATAGTGAGAAACGGACATTTGAGCATGAAAGTGCAAAAGGGGCAAAAACACACAAATCTTGTGAAACTCTACAAATTAATATAAATCTAGTAGTTCGTCTGAATGAAACCAATTTCACAATAGTTCTCAACTGAAGGTTCCTTTATCTATTGCTGAAGTCGACGCTCTAATAGCTCTAGCAAATAGTGAGAAATGGACATTTGAGGATAAAAGAGGCAAAATCACACAAATCTTGTGAAGCTTTGCAAATTAATATAAATCTAGTAGTTGGTCTGAATGGAACCAAATTCACAATAATTCTCAACTGAAGGTTCCTTTATCTATTGTTGAAGTCCGCGCTCTAATAGTTCTTCCAAATAGTGAGAAATGGACATTTGAGGATACAAGTGCAAAAGAGGCAAAACACACAAATCTTGTAAAACTTTGCAAATTAATATTAATGCAGTCGTTGGTCTGAATGGAACCAAATTCACAATAATTCTCAACTGAAGGTTTCTTTATCTATTGTTGAAGTAGCCGTTCCAATATCTCTCCCAAATAGTGAGAAATGGAGATTTGAGGATAAATGCGCAAAAACACACAATCTGGCGAAACTTTACAAATTAAAATAATGAAATCGTTAGCCTGAATGGAGCCGAAACTACACCAAATCTGAACAGGAGGTTTTTTTTTATCTACTGCTGAAGTTTCAGTCCCAATCTTTCTCGTAAATAGTCAGAAATGAGCACTAGCTCAAACGCATGCGAACATAGATTTACATGAACTTTTTACTTATTTAATCGCTGTATCTCTAAATATCTGCGTTCGCCCCTCTAAATGTGCATTCCCTATAAAGAATCCACTCACTTGGTGCATACTCGTCTCGGAAATATTGACCACAGTGAGAAAATAAGGCGCCACCACCGCATTGCCCAGCTTGCACATATACTGGCCGCTATTTTCGCTCTTCAGATTGAAAATCTGCAATGTTCTGTCCTCGGGTGATAAAAGCGTGTGTTCGGTAAACTCAACAGGAGACATCGCCTCATCCTGTTGCCTCGCGAACTCCCAAGTTATCGCGTCTTTATTCTGGCTTTCCAAAGGACTCAGACATAGTTTGCAGGTCAGACTGCAACAGTTTTCCAGGCATTGAAATGTATGCGTATGTTTACTCGTACCTGATCGAAGAGGTTTCAAAGCCTATTATCGCTTCAGGAGTCACGGAATTTTGGCTATTCAGGTTGTTAGCTTGGGAGTTTAGGCACTGATAATACTCCTCCCATTTGGCTCTGTTTTCCTCCCGAAACTGGGCATTTGCCCCGGGGTATTCGCTCTGTTCATGGCCCCAGAAGTTCAAAGTGGGACCTGCTGTTTTGCAGAGAGTAAATTGAAATAAATCCAGATTTGGAATTTTTGCCTTTTCCACGTTTGCTCTTGTACGCTGCTTTGGCTTTGTTCTTTAATTTGTCGATTTGACTGCTGAAAAAACCGGCCTCGGTTTGCAGCAGGCAAAAGCAGATGCAAATACACAGTGTCCTTTTCATCTTGAATGAATATATCAGTGTCAGATAGTCACTGTCCTATCAAAACCGGACTTTTGTCGCAGCATTTTATGAAACAATTGTGGATCAAATTTCGTTAAAAACCTGCCCGGATCTTTGTAGGAGAACAATAACACCAGATACTCAAATCCCGAATTGGACATGATTAGCAAGGACATCGAGGAACTATGCAGAGAGAGACTGGCTCTGGAAACTGACATTGCACAAAAGGAGGCAGACATTAAAATAAAAATAGGAGAAATAAAAAACCTACAGGTAAGTCCCAACGGTTAAACACATTTATGATTAAAACAGCAGTTTTGTGGTTGTTTTTAGAGTGAACTGGACACGCTGGCCGCCACTCTTAAGCAGCTGGAAAACCAAAGAGGCGAAGCGCAAAAGCGCCTAAACGACCTGAAAGCGCAGGTAAGTCCCGCTTTTAACCGCCCTCACTTTGCTTGGTTTGCTTGTCAATTCCCCCAAGTGCTTTGGTTGGGTTGAGGTATTTTTTAGTGCATTGGTTTGTTTTTTTTTTCATGGTAGACAGGCACGGTATGCATTGATTCTGCCACATTTTCCACAGAACTCGGCCTGGATGATGATAAGGTAGGCCTCATTTGTTGATTGTAGGCTTTGGCTTGATTTCGTATGCTTTATATAGCTTTGCCTCATGTTCCCTTCTCGTTTGCGCATATCATCGGTTATCGACTCGAATTGCTGAAAAAGTCTGTTTGTGTCCTAGGTGGATAAATTAAGGACACAGGCAAATGAGCAGGCGGAATTGGTGGCCACTCAGGAGGCCGACTTAAAGAGCAAGAAGGAGCAACTGGATGGTCTTCGACAGGAGGAGCAACAGTTGGAGGAGCAGAAAAAAGAGAGCTTGAAAAAGCTGGAATCGATTACGACGAATTTACAGGAAACGCAGTTCAGTATAAGCCAGGTAAGTTTTTAACTGGGATCGGTTTTTTGAGTCGCCCAAAATTCTATTCAGATTAGCAATGGCAGCAAATATCGGCTATGTCTGAACTTAGGCCTGTGAACGTCCTTTAGGTAGCAACAGAAAATCCTAACGTCTAAACAGATAGGAGCAAAAACGTCTAACTTCAACCCTCGATTTTAAAAACAGCTTTTAACTGAGAAACGCTTCGAAAAACGTTTATGGAAAGCGAACTTTTATGAATTGAATTTTTTAAAGAAGTTAAGTCATCCCAATCAGCTCATCAAAGCGCCAATGTTTCAAAAATTGCTTGAAAACATAAAGTTCAACTGACATTTGAACGGAAATTTGTAAAACGTCGTTAAAGCTGACAGTTTTTATGTAAAAAAGTTAAGGCAAAAGCTCATCAAAGCGCCAATGTGTCAAACATTGCTTGAAAACATCAAGTTCAACTGACATTTGAACGACAATTTGTAAAACGTGAATAAAGTTGACCGTTTTTATGTAACAAGTTAAGTCAAACGCTCCTCAAAGCGCCAACGTTTCAAAAATTGCTTGGAAATGTCAAGTTCAACTGACATTTGAACTGAAATTAGTAAAACGTCGTTGAAGTTGATAGTTTTTATGTAAACAAGTTAAGTCAAAAGCTCATCAAAGTCCCAATATTTCAAAAACTGCTTGAAAACATCAAGTTCACGTGACATTTTAACGGAAAATTGTAAAACAGCATTACAGTTGCCAGTTTTTATGTAAAAAAAGTTAAATCAAAAGCTCGTCAAAGTGCCAATGTTTCAAAAATTGGTTAAAAATATGAAGTTCAACTGACATTTGAACGGATATTTGTAAAAAGTCGCTAAAGTTGACAGTTTTTTATGTAAAAAAGTTAAATCTAAAGCCCATCAAAGCGCCAATCTTTCAAAAAATGCTTGAAAATATCAAGTTCAACTGACATTTGAGCGGACATTTGAAAACGCTTCATTTGAAAACCGTTAAAGTTGACACTTCTTGTGTAAAAAAAGTTAAGTGAAMAGCTCCGCAAACCGCCAATGTTTCAAAAATTGCTTGAAAACATCAAGTTCAACTGACATTTGATCGGAATTTTGTGAAACGTCGTTAAAGTTGACAGTTTTTATCTAAAAGTTAAATCGAAAGCCCATCAAAGCGTCAATCTTTCAAAAAATGCTTGAAAATATCAAGTTCAACTGACATTTGAGCGGACATTTGAAAACGCTTCATTTGAAAACCGTTAAAGTTGACACTTCTTGTGTAAAAAAAGTTAAGTGAAAAGCTCCGCAAACCGCCAATGTTTCAAAAATTGCTTGAAAACATCAAGTTCAACTGACATTTGATCGGAATTTTGTGAAACGTCGTTAAAGTTGAAAGTTTTTATCTAAAAGTTAAGTCGAAAGCCCATCAAAGCGCAAATGTTTCAAAAATTGCTTGAAAATATTAAGTTCAATTATTCAAACTTCAAAATATCAATTTCCACAGACATTTGAAGCGAATCTTGACGTAAAACTTCTTACTTGATGTAAAACCGTTAGAATTGACAGCTTTAACGTACAAAAGTTGGGTTGAAAGCTCATCAAACGTCAATACGTATAAAGTTGCGGCAAAACATCAAGTTCACCTGATATTTAAGTAAACTTGATCAAATGTTAAACTTGACAGTTTTAATGTTGAAAAGAAGAAAAAAGTTTATGAAAGCGTCAATATGTACGAAATTGCTGGAAAATGACAGGTTTACTGGGGTCTGCACAATTTTTTATACGGTTAAATATTGTCAAGCGCAAGGCAAAAAGGGGATACAATTAGCTGGCAGACTTTTCCAGATTATATGAGTCAAAAATCACCCTAAAGCCGGACTATGGCCTCCAAGTAAACTACAGTTTTAAGTACGTTATCGATCTTTGTTATCCAATTCCTGAAAATCCAAAAGAACGTCATGGGCTTACCACAATCCTAATCATTGCTGATGAAATACGAAAATGTTGTTGTTTCTAATATGTTTTAAGCTACAAAGTCATGCGTGACTTAAATCAAAGCTCTACTCAAAAGTCGTGTTGCAATTTAGAGGAATCGACCGCATCTAATAATGTTGTTTCAGTTGAAGGCCCTGTCCACTCAGCTCCAAGAGCAAACGAGACAGATAACGGATGCCATAGATGTTTGCGAAACCGCCATTCAATCGGGAGATGCTGCCCAGGTTCCGGAGCAGGTTTTGCGAATTACCATCGACTTCAGAGACGCCGAATACGCGAAACTGGGCTTAACAAACGGCGAATGCAAACAGGTCAGTTTTGCCCGCATAATTTAACGATCGAGTCTGGAACAGTTATTTTGTTTAGAACGGACAAGGGAGTGATCCGTTTAGTCGGCACAACGATTCCAATGGGTTCGATGACAATATGTTTGAAAATGGTAAGTGAGCAGGCGTTTGTTTATTAACTGATTCAATGCGACGAGCTACGTGATTATCAGCGTATGTTTTTTTTATTTAAAAAAGACTGGCACGAAACTGGTGGAAATAAATTCAGGACTTTTAAATATTCTTTCTGATGTCTTTTTACAACAATTCAACATGTTTTTCGCAAGTTTATTGATTTACCATCAGAATTTTTTACCGTTTTGAAAACTGCGTCTTTTATCATTTTGTAGGTACAAAATCTTCTTGTTTCATTTCATTTGCAATGAAGTCCATTAGCTGTCCGACACTTTTTAATAATCTTGTAAATCTTGAGGAACGAAAGCGAAATAATCTGAATTACGTGATACTTCTCTTGATCTCGGTTTAGTGAATTCCTAGCTGATTCTGCTTTTTTGCAGACCCATTCAAGAACAAAAACGCCACCGAGACTGAAGACCCGTTTAGAGCCGCCTTTTCCAAGCCCGTTAATGTAAGCCTTCCACAAACTGGTTGCCAGTTAATGATTGATTGCTGGTTTTAGGATGGATTTAACGCCGATCCATTTGGGGCTCCTTTCAGCAACGCGACCGATCCGTTCAACGATTTCGACAATGCGAACATTCAAACTCCCGGCGTGCAAGCGGAGGTAAAGTTCTGAAAGTTTGCTCCGCATGCATGAGTTAGTTTGCGATGTGTTTTTAGCCCGAAAAAGATCCCTTCGGTTGCGACCCCTTTGCGGTCCTGCATGCCCCAACGAGGGAGAGTTTGAGCACTGGACCGCCCCCGCCGCGTCCCTCCAGCCCCAGTCCAGCGCTGCCCCCTAAAAAAAGTAAGCAGCCGCCGCCTCGTCCTGCCCCGCCTCGACCCACCCAGCCGCCTGCAATCAAGAAGTCGCAGGATTCGTTTGGCAGTGAACCGTTTGATGCTGGCTTTGCTAGTGGAACTGGATTTGCCGACTTTTCAAACTTCGAAGCCAAGGTAATGGGGTCTGTTTAAGTGGGAAGCAAGTTCAAAAAAGAGTGTTCTTGTAAAAAATAGCCTATCGGTAAGCTTGATGGTTCTAGTGCTTGCATCGCAGTGTCCTTGTAGATCTCCTGTTGCCTTCGGCGTCTCCCTTGTCCCATTCCTGTTCCCATTCCAGGTTTTCTTTTCACGTTTGGAGCGAGCGCTTGGTATGTATTTGGCCTTAGAGAGGATTCTTTTTGATTTAAGGCCCCTAGAAATGTGTCTACAGCGTGTTTAGAAGAGCATACTTTTTTGGTTCGGACCTTTTTGCGAAAATAATCAGTATTCTAAATTTCTCTAAAAAATCCCATGGTTTTGAACCAGGCAAATTTGGTAAAAATATCTGATTAACGACTAAAATTAGACGCTTTTATGGGCTATTTTGGAAACAGTGGCAACTACCCGGGAACCGTTATGGGCGTTATGAGTTCGATTACAAAAAAAGGTTATGGAGACTTTTTTAAGAGAGAATTTTTTAAGCAATTTTAAGAAAGCACAAGCATTATCCGTAGCGGATTTATGTAAATCAATGATTAAATTCTGTAGACTACGAGAAAAGAATGGATTTTTGTGTTTGGAAAAATGCGAGAAAATGACAAATTTTGAAAATTGCAATTGCAGAAAATTGGGCGAATTGAAACTATAATTTTTATTCCAATAGAGCAAGTAGCGGACTGAAAATTTGAAAAATTGAAACGAAACATTGTGCTTTGTACCCTGAAAGTTTTAGCTCTTTCTTGCGAAAATAATCGAGTTTTGAGTTTTAAACCAGGCAAAATTGCAAAAAATTTCTCATTAGCACTCATTAATAACGGACATTGGTCGGCTTGATGGAATATTTCGGAAAATAATATAATAATATAAAAAAATATTATGGCGCTTTATAATTTTTGCTTTGCTAATTTTTTGTTATTAAATGCAAGGGCGAAACTGGAAACTTGTGCGTTTGATTAGAATCTGGAAAACGGGTGGAATAAGCAACAGCGGCTTACCATGAAAGAGCCCAAAACAGCGCCAACCGCATATAATTTTTTCAGAAGCCAGAGATTTAAAGGAATTTAGATTATTGGTAAAGTGGAGATGCAAAAAATACGTATACAAACCCAACGTTATCGGAAATCTTACACATACACGTATCCACTTCTTCGCGGAAAATTGAAGAAACTGTGGGTATTGCAGGAATTTTTTTAAAATAAGTAATCATCGTACGGTCCATACCGGGTTTTTCTAAGTCAATTTTTATATCCTGGAGGCTGCGATAGAATAATTACTTTCTGGAGATGGTATTGGGCAAACTGCGAAGAAAACATATTTTTGTAAATTTGAGTAATGGGTCCACATTTTTCTCAAAATAGCTTAAATATTGTGCTTATTGCCCTACAAAATGTATTTTCAAATTTCAACTTAGTTAGTTTGGAAAATCGGGGTTTGAGAAGTCCCGAAAGTTGGGCAAATTGAAACTCTAATTTTTACTTCAACTTGATTGATTAACAAGACGATTTTTAAAAATTCTGCTGAAGTTGCAAACCGCTACCGTCGCTATTTTGCTCGTGAGCAATAAATCCTAGTTCTGGAAATAGAGCAAATAGAGGCCCCAAAATTTGAGTAAATAGAAACCAAGTATTGAGCTTCGTATCATGGAAGTTTCAACTTGACTGAGATACTTTTAGAGATTTTTTTACAAATAATAATGCGTAGTTCCGAAAATAGAACAACTAGAGACTTTAGTTTTCCACCTTAATAGAGGCGAAGGCTCGAGTTTTTGTCTGACATGTTTCAATTTGATTCGTTGGCCGGTGAAAATTTTTATTGCATTTTTGAAGCCAGGGCTTGTAAATAACAAAGCATAAATCTGAGAAAACTGCGTTTACAGACCTGAAATCTTGATTCCATACGAATAGCATCTTAGTTTGCTACTGATCAAAGGGACGATTTGACATGCTTATGAATAAGAACTAATTTTTTCGAAAATAGAGCAATTACACTTTTGAAATGTTGATCAAATATAGAGGCAAAACATTGCGTCTCTTCTCTTGCAAAGTTACAACTTGAGCGGCTGGGAGAACGATTTCTTGAAAGTTGCAATTGAATTCACAACTAATCAGTCAGAACTAAATGGATGTTTTTTCTTGATCAGTTGCAACTTGATCCGTTTGGAGGACAATTTATTTGAAAATTCCTATGGCGCTTCCAACTGCACAAGGGACAATTCTACATGCGTGCAAAAAACATTTTTCCGGATGAAGAGCACAATTTTTAAGCAAATATAGACACCAGACTGCGTTTCACCTCTGGTTTGTTTGAACAGAGCAAATTTTCTCACTCAATTTTTTTGCTCACCTATAGAGCAATGTTTTATCCATTTAGTGGCGCAACACGCGTGACTCGATCGTTTTCGCTTTTGAAAAATTAATTCTGAAACTTCGGTCGAAACATCTCAGATTTCTTAAAGGAGCTGCGGGAATGACAAAACTGTGCCTTATAGAGCAAACTCGGCTCTATCCAGTGGCGAAACGTGGGCGGCTCTATCGCGTTAGATTTTTGAAATTAAAGCTACAGCAACCATAAAATTGACTCATAGAGAGAAATTGTCTCATCTATTGATCAAATGAGGACGATTTTTTAAACCACCATTGCCGTGGACTCTATTTAAGTATGGGATAATTCAAGGTAGACTAAAATGTAGAGCAAATTTACGCACAAAACTGCGTTTTGATTCTGTCACGTTTGAATTTGATCTGCGATCAGCACAATTTAAAAAAAAATATATTTATAATTTTTTTCCTTGAATCTAATGTTTGCCAATTATGAGTTTGTATGAATTTTAAATCTGATGACGGCGCTGTTGTCTCGCCGAATCGTTATCAAATAAACGATATAAAAAATTTCATTTCACACTTTGGCTGAAATCCAGGAAGTAAAAGAATATAATAACAATTGCATGCAGTCAGGAAAATAGATCAATAACAAATTATAAGTAATAATAAAGCTGAAAATAATAGTTCAGTTTTACCTTGATGATTATTTCCTAGACGAAAGGAAATGACGAGCTGCAAATGCTCTAAAACGTCTCAAAAATCGACCAAATATTACGTTTTTGAAGCTTGAAATCAGCTAGCGTTTCTCGTTGGCCAGAAACTCATATTTCGTTTCGTGAACCCAATCTATGATTATTTCTTAAGTTAAAGCAAATGAAGAGCTGAATATGCTCTAAAACGTCGCAACTCTCAATCTCATAAATAAACTTGCAAAGGCGAAATTAAAAAGCGCTGGTTTTCGATTCTCAATAATCCAGCTCATAATATCCCTAACGGTTTCTTAATTAAATAACCGATAAAAACGACCGATTTTCTGCTATCAAAAGAGTTATGCTTCCCAAAACACGCGTGATTTGCATCCTGAGGCGTTTCCCTTGAAAGTTTGCACTGTTGACCTGATCTTACACCGAACTCCAGTGGAATTATTTAGCTAATGGATGCCGGCTGATGTAGATAAATTTTCCGTTTTTATTTAAAAAGTTTTTAGTTCACTGCCCGATAGTTCTGCATGAGCGCTGGCTGCACTGAATATTGTCGACTAACCATAATTCCAGATGCTGCGGACGTCGGGCCTCTGGACTAACACCTGTTTTACATTGTTTTCAGCCTTAATAATTTTAAACGTATCATCTTTAGTTATCAACCAGTCGGGCAGCACCCACTCGGCCGGCCCCATCCAAGGGTCTGGATTTTTCCGACGATCCGTTCAAAGACTACCGGTATGAGGATCCGTTCAATATCACGTTCGATGAGGACGCAGCAGACGATACTAGTGGTAAAGATAAAACAGTTAAAACGAAAGCCAGCCCTTTGGATGCGTTTGGGGGCCCTTTCGAAGACAAATTTGACCCGTTCGGTCTCGAAGGGCGGCAGTCAGTTCCGCTGAAGCCGCCCCCGAACGTGCCCATTCCAAGCGGAAGGGCGTCCGCCCCCATTGGGCAACTGCCCAGTGAGGACCAACAGCTAAAGTGGGCGGCCAGGGAGAGCATGCGGGCTGAGCTAGAGCGGCGCAGTCGAGAGGAGCAGGAACAGCAGGAACTGGAGATGGCGTTGCAATTGAGCAAGTTTGAGTTGAACAAGCGCTGACCAATAGAATCGAGCAGTTTATTGTGATTTTTACCATTAGAGGAACTAATTGCTAGGGTTCGTGTATAGAAACGCAGTGGCAGACTTCCACATATCGTTTTTGCCAAATAGTAGCTTTAGTTTGCTGGTTTTGTGCGGTTTGTGGCCCGACGCAAAGGAATTTTGGCCCGGTTGCCGTTTAGAACTGCATCTACTCTAAGATGCAGGGTGGTCCAAGCTAAAGGCTTGTTTATTTACCAGACTTTTCACACGTTTCACTCTTAAATATTGTCGACTCATTTTTTCAACAATCTCTTACTAATCAAGCCTTTTTCGAAACGATTATCGGACCTTTAATTCCTTGCATATTTCAAGCAAGACTTCTTTTTTATACTTTCACTTCTTTATTTACAATAAATCATCCACTCAAATTTCCTCGGTTCTAGAATGCTCATTTGTAGATATTCGCCGGTTGTTTGGCGCACAAAACATACGTTACACGGACAAAAACGACTCATTTTGGAACTGTATGAATTCTGACTGCTTAGAGAGATTTGAGTCCTGTATGAAGCGTTATTTAGTGCGTGTTTTTGCCAAAAAAATGTGGCTCAAATACAGTTTCTACAGGGTGGCAAATGAACCAATGCACTATTGCTGAAAGTTTCTCACATTTGTTTTGTATTTCAACACCACAGGTATTAAGGTAAACCGAAAGTTTGAAAAAAGTTTTTGAATTTTGCGCTCATCTCGTGTATGTACATGATGGTCTCAAAAAACTCATCGGAATGGTAGTCAACAGTCTGTTAGAGTCGCAGGTTTCGAGGGCAATTCTGCTTTGGGTCATTTTTTATGCAACCCCATTTTGTCTTAAATTGTCTTGAAGTTTTAGCTTCAACATGACCAAGAGCGGAAAAGCTATCGCTGCAAGACCAAACAGTTGATTTTTTGAGACCACCCTGTGAGAGAGAGAGAGACCACCCTGTGAGAAGAGATGGCCGAAAAATTCCAAAACCGCCTTGAGCTATTTGGATCGTCTTTAAGCTTGTGATGTTGACATCCAAAAAAGTTGATTTTGTCCAGCCAGCAGCATGTCGAACTTTGCAAAGTTTTCGTTTTTCCCTTTGCCACCTCGTAGAAATGTATCTGAGGTGCTTAATTTTTACGAGAACATGAATAAGATTTCCAAAACGCTTCAAATAGAAGCCAAATCGCTAGAAGCAATCAGAATCCAGGTCCAAAGTCAGGGCAAATTAGCTGTGTAACGTTCAGTTTAGTTGTGAAGCTGTCGCTGTTTCCTGTCGATTATCGTACGAATCTAAGCCCCTTCGTGTGTCTCAAAGCCTTAATATATCGTAGATTCGTGCATTTACTAGATAATGACTTAGTTGACTTAGAGTTATTCAGTCTAGCTGCCAGCTTGGAGCTGCTGATTTGTTTCCTCTAGTTCTTCAGTGACTAAAACGAATTAATTTGTCGCTTTGTCCGTGTCCAAGCTGGACTAAGGGTGGGCTTTTGCTGAAAATGCACCCCAAATTCACCTACTAGTTTGAGAGCGAGTGGACGTTCCTCCACTTTGACCAAGATGGTTTCAACTCTAGTCAAGGGTAATAGGCATGTAGTGAATAAATAGAATATTAATCTTTTAAATTAATCTAGAAAGTATAACGAAAAGACAATTGCTTTCGTATGTTTTTGAGAACTGCAATACTCCAAAGCCATCATTTCAGCTTGTTCTTTGTTAAGTTATTCTAGTTAGACGACTTGTTATGTGTATATATTGTTATCTTAGCCCATAAGTTATTTACAACAGTATTCTCATTTCCACTTTTAACTTGTAATGTGTAGATACTTTTTATTTCAATATACTTTGATTTAATTTTTTAAATTTGGTTCCATGTTTGTCAAGCCCTTGCCCGGTCTTCACATACTCCGAAACCCTGTACATAGTTGTTAAGGCATTACCGTAAGTTTATATTTACACCTGATTATGTCAGAACCTGACAATATCCTTTATTACATACATACATAACGCATAAGTATATATTCGTAGCTTTACTAATACACACTGTACAAAAATGGTGTTTCTTGTTGACATTGTTAATTTCTTCTGTGCCTCTTGATGAATTCATTGTCTTGTGAATAAATTTGGTGTAAATCTTTCGTTCAGTGATTATTCACCTGACACTTAAAGCTCTATCAAGCCGTGGAATAAATGTCGTGACATCTAATTCCGTGACAGCTTTCGACATTCGATGTCATGGCACTAGGTGTTCACACTCATCCGTATAATCGGCAATTGATTTATTCCCTAGGCATGAGTATGATTCGTAATATTCCAGAAATGTAATTAAATCAAATGGGAACGTGATTTAAAACCAAACCAAATGAAAATATCGCGCTAAAGATTGATAACCGTCCAGAAATGTCAAAATGTCATCGAGACATCGGCAGTATATCAAACAATTTTGATATGTGACACTAACGTCACGACACTATAACAATGACATTCGGGTGTTCAGACAATGACATTGTTGGGAATTCACGTCACGACATTAATGTCACCGTGCGAACGAGCTTTTAGGAACAGTTTTAGTAATTATTAAAGCTCGTTCACACGGTGACATTATTGCCGTGACGTAAATTCCACACGTGAACACACAACAATGTCATTGTCTGAACACCCGAATGTCTCAATGTCATAGTGTTAGTCGTGACGTTGGTGTCACATCAAAATTTGAAGTTGAGCTTTTTTTCTTGAAGGTTAACAATCTTTGGCGCGATATTTTAATTTGGTTTGGTTTTAAATCATGTTGCCTTTTGATTTGATTCAATTTCTGGAATATTGCCAAGCATACCCATGTCTGGGATAAATCAATTGCCGATTATAAGGATAGACAAAACCGTGACCAAGCAGAATAAGCGCTTCTAAATATTTTGTTACTTTGAAAAGGTGGTTTTTAATGCTCCTAGTTTGTTTCTACGCATAATCCACTGTCCCATCCACACTCATTTTCTCAATTTTTGCCTCAATTTCAAAATAATTATTTCTTCTAACACATCCGCTACTGCCGACAGGAGTTCTGCCATTTTGACAAGAGTCTGTCGCCACACTTGTTGGTGAGTGTGAACACCTAGTGTCATGACATCGAGTGTCGAAAGCTGTCACGACATCGATGTCATCGTCTAAACGAGCCTTTAATTATGGGCGGATCGCAACTGGCTTGGTTCTCCAGATTATCCATGTTTTACCAATGCGTTCACAAGATCCCAAGGTTCTGAAAGCGTCGCCTTGAACACAAGTTGAAATTTTTCTAAGGACTTTCAGATTTTTTTTTAAGTAAAAGCGGTTAAAGTGTATTAATCTGACGGTAATAACGCATACTTAAAACAAATATGAAAGGGAATTTAAGAAATACCCAAAATATTTCTGAAGCATTAACGGTATAAAATTGTAAGAATTACTATTATTAGTAAATGGGAAATTTTAAAAGTGTCTTGGTACACCAGAATCACCAGCATGTTTGCCAAATAAACAAATACAATAAAAATACAGAATGTATCATCAGATGTGAATAGCTTAAAGTTGTAAGAAAACACCTGAATTAGCAAATTAACTCTGGCTTACTCAAAGCGGACCTACTCAGAAAAGATAATGTTTTGAAAATAAATAAAGACTATGTTGAAATATGAAAAAAATATGTAAAGCTTGAAACAAGTCCACGAAGAAAAGAGCGCGCTTTCATTTCCTATATAAGACGCTCAAAGACGGCGGTAAAAAATGAATAAAACCCGCAATAAGAATTCCGCAAAAACTGCAATATAGAATCCTCAAAGCTGTAAATTCTGGCAGTAAAAATACTCTAAAAGAAAACTACAACCTTGGTTGTCACCTACTTCTACAAAATAAAATGCTATCCGGTTCGCTAAAGTTCCCTAAATCTCCGATTTTCCTTCAAAAAATTTGAACACTTGAACGGTCCCTATGGGGAATAGAAAATCCGTTTAAATTAGGATGTGAATCATAGGAAAACATCAATATTAACGACAACTTTCTTACGCGACAATAAAAAGTGTAGTTCACAGCAGAAAATACCCGCTTTATATTTACATTTTAAAGCTTCAAATAAAACGCTTCCACAGTAGAAAACGTGGCTAGTTAAAGTTGAAAAAAATATTTAATTGTAATAATGTTATATGTAATAATAATTAAAATTTATTAATTTGAAAATTCGAACAATTATTGAAAATACAAAAACCGTTTAAATTAGAGTGTAAGTCACAGAAAAACTGTAGTTTACAGCAGAATACACCCGCTTTATACATACTTTTTAAATGTTCAAATAAGAAGCTTCCATAGGCTAGCTAATGGTGAAAAGCTGAGTGTCAATTATTTTCAACTTGAAAAATGATGCTGAATTATTGATAACTCAAAAGCCGTTTAAATTGCGGTGTAAATCACAGGGGGAAGCCAGTAAAAAGTAAACAAAAATTACCCAATGCGACAAAAATATTGTAAGAGTTCATATAAGAACAGAAAACCTCATTCCTTAACGTATAAAATTTGACTTCAAATTTGAAAATTAAAAAAACCCTAGTCAGAATCCATACATAATGTTCCTCATAAAATTAATGAACAAAACAGGAGGAAAAGTTCTACATCTACATGGCAACCAGGGGCAAAGTAATGCCTTACTTACAAAGTAAACTTACCCTAAGCTGCGTGGTGCCGCCTGAAAAAAGAAAAGAAAACGTGTTTAGTATAGCAGAAAATCTGTCCGAAATCATTAAATATAAAATGTAATAAATGCATGAAACGTCAGTTGCTTTTCCGCAAAGTAAGTTCAGTTCCAATCTAAAAGTTTTATAGATTAGAAATCATTCTTTCCTAGTTTTCTGCAAGTTGGCGCCCCATCCTCCATTAATAGTCACACTAAACTTAAACACTCAATGAAAGTCCACTCCGAATTGAAAACCTTATTCGTGCAGTATGCAGACCGAATAGACTACCGCACTTGTATTTATACTATTAATACTGTACTTTATGAAAAACCCGCAACGTTTTTGAAAGTTGAAAGAAAAACTCTAATTAAGAAAAAAAAACATTTAAAAAAGTGACCAGGTGTACCTGAAAAAATTGCATGTTAGCGAAATATGTAATGGATTTAATACGATTTGAATAGTTCAAGGTGAAAGCAAACACCTAAATTAAACATGAAAGGTAATTTAGGAATTTGTTTTGAGTTATTCATAACGTACCTAAGGAAAACTCTAGAGGAGCCAGATCTGGAGACTCAGCTGGAATAGTTTGGGTTAGTTTCGGAAACTTGAAATGAAAAGCGGAAGGTTTTAGCTAAAAACTGGGAAAGTTTCATACGAATCCGAGTATTGGCTGATTTTAGGGAGCTTTTTAACTTGCACGTAAAATTAAAGAATCCCAGTAGCTAGTTGTGAAGCTTAGAAAAATTGAAACCTCCAAATAACTGAAAGCAGCAACTTAAGATATTGGAATAGAAAAGAGGAAGGTTTGGGCCACAATTTTAAGAACTGTTAACAAAAAAGGAATGTGGACAAATTTATTCGGATCCCTTGAAATTGAGCAAAAATTAAAAAAAATTTCAAGCTTGCGGTGGCGCGAGATCGTTAATCGGACTGAATTAAAATTTGAAACTCTCCAAACTGTAGGATGAATCACTTGAAATTTTTACCCAATAAATAAGAAGGTTTTAGCTAAAAATTGGGAAAGTTTTATAAGAATCCGAGCGTTGGCTGATTTTAGGAAGCTTTTCATTTTGCACCTAAATTTTAAAAATTCCAGCAACTTGCGGTTGAGCTTGAAAAAATCGAAACGTCCAAATAACTGAAAGCAGTAACTTCATATATTGGAATAGGAAAGAGGAAGGTTTGAGCCACATTTTTAGGAACTGTTAAGAAAATGAAAGCGTAGCCTACTTTTCCAGAAGGCCTTGAACGTGAGCAAAAAATTCAAGAATTTTTCTTTTGCGGTGGAGCGAAATCGTTATTCGGACTGGTCTAAAAATTGTAACTCTCAAACTGTAGGATGAATCACTTGAAATTTTCGCACAATAAACAGCAACGTTTTGGCTAAAAATGGGGAAAGTTTCATAAGAATCCGAGCGTTGGCTGATTTTAGGAAGCTCTTCATTTTGCACGTAAATTTTAAAAATTCCAG
>NW_026017111.1:6233308-6257333 GCF_020466585.1 Dendroctonus ponderosae
ATCACTTGGAATTTTCGCACAATAAACAGCAAGGTTTTGGCTAAAAGTGGGGAAAGTTTCATAAGAATCCGAGCGTTGGCTGATTTTAGGAAGCTGTTCATTTTGCACGTAAATTTTAAAAATTCAAGCAACTTGTGGTGGAGCTTTAAAAAATCGAAACCTCCCAATAACTCAAAGCAGCAACTTGATATATTGGAATAGGAAAGATGAAGGTTTGAGCCACATTTTTAGGAACTGTTACGAAAATAAAAGTGTAGCCTACTTTTTCAGAAGCCCTTGAACTTGAGCAAAAAATTCAAGAATTTTTTATTTGCGGTGAAATCGTTAATCGGACTCAACTAAAAATTGTAATTCTCAAAACTGTGGAATGAATAACTTGACATTTTTGCAGAATAAACTGGACGGTTTTAGCTAAAAACTGGGAAGGTTTGATAAGAATCCGATCGTTGCCTGATTTTAGGAATCTTTTGAACTTGGACGTAAAATTCCTCATCTTCAGCTTCTCATGTATGAATGAAGTAGTTTTCAACAAATGCTAGTTCTTCAAAAGAGCTTATTGCTATATTATATACTCTCATATACACTTGAACTAGAATAGGAATGTTATTGGCAATGCGTTGAAGTATTGCATACATGCAATCTGTGTCAAGCGGGCAATTAAGCGTAGAAAAATGGACCTGATATGCCAAAGCGGGTTTTTCTTTAGGTCAGTTTCTTGCATAATTGCACCATTATGCGTCTTCACTTGATGGAACTCACTTGGTCGCGATTCTTTCACAAAAATCTGAACAGTCAGCAAACCGTAGTGTTGCGATGTGGCTCTCATTTTGGGCTGTCGCATTTTTCCTTCGGTTCTCAGAGGCAGGTGTTTCAGGTGAGTGCCTCTTAAGCAACTCAAGCACAGTTCTGGATAAACCATTTACAGATGCTCAGTATGGGTTGATGCCCGAGCTGTTTTATCTGGACAATTTCGATCAGTGCATGCTCAAAGGGGAGGCGGCTTTATTTTGCGTGTTTACCTTCGAGTTAGGGCCTACACCCGATACCAACAGCAAAATATGGGAGATAATCAAGGTGATCATTAGCAGAAGAAAAATTGGTCCATTGGAAGCGAATTTTAGCTGTTGCTTTCAGAATGTTAGCGACAATCCGCTCAACTACAGACACGATCAGTTGCGGCATGGAATTTGCGTGCCCGAAACCTGCAAAACCCATTATAATGATTCCTCAAACACCATCACTCAGGCCATTCAAGCTTGCTACAATGAGAAACTCCAGACTCTCGGACTGGGAGGAAATGTGGTTTTCCTCCATTGCCAAACGCCGCATTCAGACTATCCGGTTGATGTTTATGACATAGCTTTTGGGTATGCTGAGGGATTTAGCTTAGAAGACGAGATGGTGCAGGCAAACTTTTCTCAATGTCGGTGGAAAGACGTGGAAATGCGCGCACTGGCCAGGGAATAAACATTGACTGCCTGCACCAGCACAAAGCTCATAGTTTTGCTTCGTCCCCATCAATCGTTTCATGTGTTTCAGAGCCATATTGTTTGTGTACTGCGCTTTTGTGGTTTTTGCCTCCATCTACGAAAGGCATTTGGTAGCGGGTGGCGAGAGCAAGTACCTGGTGAACAGCTCAAAGAATGGTACGATTTGACTGGAAGTTTCCCCACTTACACTCAAAATAATTGTAGAGTTTGTAGCGTTTCAAAGCACCGGAAGCGATAGGAACACTTACACCGTTCCAGTCCAAGCAAAGTCCAATTCCAAGAAGAATTTGCTTCAAATTAAACGCTCAGGTTTGAGTAATTGATTTTTACAGTAGTGAATAACGCATGCATTAAAACTCTTATCACGTAGTTTGTAAAGGGAAACTGAAAATTTTAAATCTGTTGCTTGAAATGAAGTCAGTTTCCTTGCAACTTTTTGGTGTATAACCGCCGAAATGTTGCTTATAGGCTTGTCGTTTGCCACGTATGTTCGCCGTTTGGGCCTACTATGCTGAATTTTTCAATAGCAGCGTCACAGCAAAAGCATTTTGTTAGGTTCTCTTGGCTGCAGACTATGCAAGTGTCTTTTGAAAGAATTTCTAATCATTGAAAAAGTTACAACACTTTTTTTGTTTTTTAAAATTCGTGTTTTCGAGCTAGCCAAAATCTCGATGCCTGTTGAACTTTGTGGAAAATTTTTGGTCAGGCGCGAGGACAATAACAAAATGTGATTGGATTCACATTGAAATTTGCTTGAAAGTTTTTTGTTTCTTTGTTATTTTTGGGCTTTAATTAAGCAACTGAAAATGAAACAAAAGGCTATTCAGAAAAATGGAATAAAGTATAAAAAAATTCACGAAATAATTAAAGGCCCGATTTGGAATTTAGGAATAGTTAGCGATTTCGATTTGATCACTGGAGGGATTTTAGAAAAAGTTAAGAATTTGGATTGAACTATTGAAAAATTTTAGCAGTAGCTAAAAATGTTGTTCGATTATTGAAAAGTTCAAGGAGTAATTAGGGATTTTGATTTAATTATTGGGAAATTTCAGACAGCCAAAAATTTCGACTTAATTATTTGGGAAATTTCAGAAACAGCCAAAAATTTCGATTCGATTATTGGGAAATTTTAGAAACAGTTAAGCATTTCGATTTAACTATCGAAACATTTTAGAAGTAGTCAACAATTTTGATTTTGATTTACTCTAAGATTTAACTGTTATTCGCTCTAATCTGCTGAAGTAAAACTGCTGAGCTTTTGAGGTTTTTAGGCCGTCATGGAAAACAATTTATTTTCCTTGAAAGACGACAACGAATTTTTCCACAACCTCTTAAAGCACCAAAAACTGAACAGTTTCAAGCAAAGACCCTGATCTCTATTGAAGTGAATTCATAATCTAAAAGCATTTAAAACAAGCATTATAAGCTCAGTTGTTTCTTGTGTTTTTCACTCAGCAACTTTTCCACGCGAATTTCAGCCTTTGTTTCTTCTTCAGTTAATCCGGTGTATGGATAAAATGGTTCTTCCACTTATTCAGCTCCATTTTCTTACAAAATATCAAAGCTTGGCTGATCATCAGCTCCGTTTTCCGTGTCGCGTTCAGCATTTTGCGACACTCACACGTTTTCAAATGATTAATTGAATTAATAGGAATGGGTGTGTACACACTGGATGGAATCAAAAAATCGGTTTTTTTGTATTGAAGTGTGTAATTTTTGGTCTTTTTCAAGCCTTCAAAGGTATATTTGGCCAAATGTACCTTTGAAGGCTTGAAAAAGACCAAAAAATACACACTTCAATACAAAAAAACCGATTCCTTGATCAAATGAAGCAAACAGTGGAATCACTTTGTTTCCCCTAAGCTAATTTTTGTTTCCGGAATGGATAACTTTTTGATCCAGCGATTCAAGTGTAAAAGTAGCAAACGGTGGCGAACGAACCGTTTTAAGAGCTGGGCAATCATCAACCAAAAGTAAACGTTCCCTACAACTTTTCTTCAGTTCTTCATCTCTTTCAAGATATTCGTCTTTGTGCCACTTTTAAGCGTCTAATTTTGGCGCAAAATTTATATGAATTTTTCGTTTTCCGTATCAAAGTTCTGGGCTTCTACTGTTTGCATCTGGTCAACTCTTCCTTCCACATTTTCCAAAAAATCGTCCTACTCTTGCGATTTGTCGACAAAATCAAGACTTTTAGAAAGTTTTTCTTACAACTTTTTGGCGTATAACCGCCGAAATGTGGCTTATAGGCCTGTCGTTTGCCACGCAGGTTCGCCGTTTGGGCCTACTATGCCTACTATGCTCCTCTGGGGTGCAGATTTTGCATGTGTGTTTTAAAGAACTAACCACTTTTTCTGTTTTTTCAAATTCGTGTTTTTGAGACAACAAAACTCTAGATGCGTGTTGAAGTTTGTGGAAAATTAATGGTTTCGTAGAAACCCGATTAAAAATAGTCAAATGTGATTGGATTCACATGGAAATTTGCTTGAAAGTTTTTTTGTTATATTTTGGCTTTAATTAAGCAACTGAAAATGAAACAAAATGCTATTCAGAAAAATGGAACAAAGAATAAGAAAATTTACGAAATAATTAAGAACCGATTTGATTGTTCAAGGAATTTAGGAACAGTTAAGGATTTCGATTTGATCAGTGGAGGGATTTTAGAGAAAGTTAAGAATTTTGATTAAAGTATTGAACAATTTTAGAAGTAGTTAAACATTTTGTATTAAGGGTTTCGACTTTATTATTGGGAAATTTCAGAAACAGCTAAAAATATTCGACTTAATTATTTGGAAAATTTCAGAAACAGCCAAAAATTTCGATTCGATTATTGGGAAATTTTAGAAACAGTTAAGGATTTCGATTTAACTATCGAAACAGTTTAGAAGTAGTGAACAATTTTGAATTTGATTTACTCTAAGATTTAACTGTTATTCGCTCTAATCTACTGAAGTAAAACTGCTGAGCTGTTGAGGTTTTTAGGCCGTCATGGAAAATAATTCATTTTCCTTGAAAGATGACGACGAATTTTTTCCACAACGTCTTAAAGCACCAAAAACTGAACAGTTTCAAGAAAAGACCCTGATCTCTATTGAAGTGAATTCATAAGCTAAAAACATTTAAAACAAGCATTATAAGCTCAGTTGTTTCTTGTGTTTTTCACTCAGCAACTTTTCCACGCCAATTTCAGCCTTTGTTTCTTCTTCAGTTAATCCGGCGTATGAATAAAATGGTTCTTCCACTTATTCAGCTCCATTTTCTTACAAATCATCAAAGCTTGGCTGATCATCAGCTCCGTTTTTCGTGTCGCGTTCAGCATTTTACGACACTCACATGCTTTCAAATGATTAAATGAATTAATAGGAATGGGTGTGTACACACTGGATGGAATCAAAGAATCGGTTTTTTTGTATTGAAGTGTGTAATTTTTGTTCTTTTTCAAGCCTTCAAAGGTACATTTGGCCAAATGTACCTTTGAAGGCTTGAAAAAGACCAAAAATTACACACTTCAATACAAAAACACCGATTCTTTGATAAAATGAAGCCAACAGTGGAAGCACTTTGTTTCCCCTAAGCTCCTTTTTTGTTTCCGGAATGAATAACTTTTCGATCCAGCGATTCAAGTGTAAAAGTAGCAAACGGTGGCGAACGAACCGTTTTAAAAGCTGGGCAATCATCAGCCAAAAGTAAACGTTCCCTACAACTTTTCTTCAGTTCTTCATCTCTTTCAAGATATTCGTCTTTGTGCCGCTTTTAAGCGTCTAATTTTGGCGCAAAATTTATATGAACTTTTCGTTTTCCGTATCAAAGTTCTGGGCTTCTACTGCTTGCATCTGCTCAACTCTTCCTTCTACATTTTACAGAAAATCGTCCTAATCTTGCGATTTGTCGACAAAATCGGACTTTTAGGAAGCACTTTTCTAGCGCAAACGAAAGCGTTTTTGATTCAGCTAAAGCTGAAGCTATTACAAACTTCCTCGAGAACATTTCGTGACTGTAAAAACAGTAACTTCGTTAGTTCTGCATGTTTTAATGAAAGAACGTTCTTGAAATCCTCATAATTAGACTCACTCTTGTTTGTGACTTCACTATCATTTTCTTCGTGCGAAAAAACATGCTACAAGCCCACAGATAAGATTCAATTCAGGACAAACGGGTTTTAATGTCAGCTGCAAAAAGTTGCACAGAAACCCAAGTCCTGATCAGAGCCAAAAACACATGGTTCTGGACAGTTATAGAAGGCGAAAACTACGAAGATTGACACCAGATTAATAGAGGAAAGATAATCTAGATCATCTCCAACAGAAGAAGAGGATTCTCTCAAACCGTCCAGGTTATCACAACTTGTGCATCAATACTGATAAATTCCATTAGTGCAGTGGGAGTTCTTGAGTGAAACACCTCTGAGGATGGAAGTCACTCTTGCTCTCGAAACGTCGGGATGAATTGGATCGGTTTCAAGCAATGGCCGCAAAAATAGGCCTCTTGTAGCAAGGAAATGCGCTTAATTGATCGTCTGCTAACAGCTCAGTTTGTTCAACATTTCTTCTCAGTTCCATTTCAATAGCGTTTTGTGTTTCTCTAACTTTTCAACTCCCTGATTGTTTTTTTATCGTTAATCATTAATTTTCAGCTGGCATTCAATAAAGCACTTTTTGCTCTCAAACATTTTTTTCAAACTCAATAATAGCAAAAGACGCGTTTTTATCAACCAAAGGTAAACTTGCTTAAAACATTTTATCCAACTTGAAAAACATCGCAATTCAAGTTTTTCATTGTTCTTCGATTAACCAGCCTATTGTTCAAAAATGTGGTCACCTGAGAAGATATTTACATGCGTTTTCACGGTCATTATTATCATCTTCATTTATAACAGCTTGTTGCACAAAAACCTCGCTAAATCCAAGCAAGTTTCTTTTTTAGATTGTCCTCTGTTCTGTGTTTTTCGTCCTTTGGACTCCAGTCTAGTATTCTTCTCCTCCATGTATTATCTCTTTAGCTTAAGTGAGCGTCTCCTTCAATTGTATCCGTTTGTTCTTCGTCTTTGGTTTCTAAATTCCAGCTTTTACTCTCTTCCATAACTCTTGTCCCCCAGTTATTGTTGTTTCTGATATCGGCTTTTGTTCGTCTTTGTGCTCCTCTTTATCTTGCTGGTGCTTATCAGATTTATCCAATTCTTCGTATTTTTGGAAAGTTGAACTTCGATTCCCGGTTGCTTCACGCAGTGTTTGCTTTGAGCGGCGTCCCCAATGTTTCCATTTGGATCCTCGAGCTTACTTGTATCAGCGTCTTTTAACCAACAGTTTATTTCGCGTTGTCTTTAGATTTTTCAGCAGTTTTGTCATCAACTTGGTAACTTGGTAAGTGGATGTTAGCAACAAAAATTATGCAGGGTGGAGCGGGTTTTTGGTATCAAACATTAACAGTCTGTAGAAAGTGTTTTTCGTATGAAACCAGTTATAAACATATTTTCTAAATTGCTTCATTTTACGGTTAATCGGATAAAAATCGCCCAGTAAAAGAGTTTCTTATCTCGAAAATGCATTCCAAACCTTGAACATCAAAATATAGTGTTTCTCACAAACCTAAGCATATTTTTAAATCACTTAATGCCCATTTTAGTTGGAGCATTTATATCAGCGTTCTCGGTGCCGAAGAACTGGTACAGACTGAGATCAACCACCTCGAATCCAGACCATCGCAAGCTGCGCTCGATTCAAGGGATGAGGTTTTACACCATCATGTGTGTGGTGGCTATTCACACCATCATGAACCATTTGGGGGGCCCGGTAGCTAATCCCCAGTATACGGAAAATGTGAGTGAAATGTGAAACATTCCCCAAGTCCTCTTCAATGCGCGACCATTTTTCCCCAGATAACCAAACCTATCTTGAACATGCTGCTGATAAACGGTTGGTATGTGGTCCAGACTTTCTTTGTCATTTCCGGCTGGTTGTTGGCCTACCACTTCTTCATGGAAACTTCCAAAATACCCGACTTAAAACTGAGTTATCTCGTCTGGATAATTTTGCAAAGATTCGTTAGGTGAGTGGTACTTATCCACTTTTTAGACCGAATGAAGAGTGTGGGGTGCGTTAATTGCAGATTGGCTCCTGCCATTGCTGTTATGGTGGGCTTCCATGGCACCTGGCTGGTTCATATGGGCAGAGGACCGTACTGGGACCAGTTTATTGGCGAAGAGACCAGAAACTGTCGCAAAAATTGGTGGACTAATTTGCTCTTTGTCAATAACTACGTTGATAAGCTCAATATGGTAAGACTATTCTAACATCTCTTGGGTGTAGAAGAAAAAATCCCGTGGTTTCTTTATTTTACACTGCATATTGTAGAAAAAAACGCTAGCGAACCCTGATGGAACACTGAAGTTTTCTATTCATTTCTGAACTAGGCATTAAATTTGCAATTCGATCCCAATAGTCGATCATTTATCAGTAACTGTAAGAATGGCTGTTAGAGGAAGAAATAGGCTCTCTTGTCTGCCTTAAAGGTTCCTTAGCTGCTCAGATGTATTTGCTACAAATTACCAAATTTGAAATCTTTTAACTGATTTTTTGATTTTTTTTAAAGAAAACCAGTATTTTTTTGATTAACAAATTATTTGGATTTTTTCTGCGCCTTAACATTACTTATTGCTTAAAACCGTTGTGGTACATTTCTAAAATGGGCTGGTTTAGAAGAAGGCAACTTTTGTGCGTAAATTTGGGAAGCCACTACTGAATTTTTCTCGCTGTGCCCCAAAAATAAACCGCATTTTCCAAAGCCTTCAGCAGAGATTTCATTCTTTGCTTCATTTTTGCCACGCAAGAATGCTGGCATTGATCAACAGATAATTAGAAAAAAGCCGGAACAAATGAAGAAGTCCACTCTGTTGCACACACATTTTTACATTGAAATTCTTCATTTGCTTTTCGCCACAGTATTTTTCGTCAATCCGATCCAAATATTTTGAACTTGATGATTTGAACTGATCGGAAACTATTAGATTCCTCCAATAACCTTCCACCCCGAAAGATAATTCTGGGGCCAACTGTTGAGCAAAGCGCTTCTATTCACGTTCATCCCTTAAATTGTCTCAGATGGATATCAAAAGACGCAAAATAGGACTCAAATAAATTTGAGAAAAATTGTTTTCGTCTATTAAACAACTTGAAATTTGATCAGTTGTAAAAAATATATGTGAGAAGCGAGTGAAACTTAAAAATAAGAACAAGAAAGCCGACTTCTCCGTCTAACAGCCGACGAAAGCCGCATGTTGCTATCTCTTACCGTTTTTGAGACACTAATTTCGAAAATACCAGTTGCAACTTGCCATGTTAATGCCAAACTTTTATAGTCGGTAGCACCTTTATGCGACACCCTGTATATTTGGAAAAAATAATTTTCTAGCAAATGCGGATCGCAAAATCGAGATCCCGCGGTATTTTCATGTTATGCCCATTTCTCTTACTTTTTAGACGTAATGAAACCATGTCATACTGGGACACTCTGTATTTCTTCAACTGATACACCCAGTATATACAGTGCGTCCCAGAAGTAATGTGGAAATTCATTTAAAAGGCAGCGGATCGTTTGTGATTTTTTCAACCAAACCCATTTATACAGAGCGGTCCAAAAATAAGTCACGACCATCAACTAATGCTTCAAATAGAAGCACCTGCTTTTATTTCAATTTTGCATTCTCTATTGAATTCTAGCAGGGCAACACAACCTTGTTTTATGCAAATACCGATCAACAAGTCTGCGAAAAATGAATTTAACATGGAACAGCACAAAATGATGATACGAACGAAAACTCAACAGAAAAAACACAAAGCCATATAAGAGTAGAGACATATTTAAGCTCCTTGTAAAACTCTCTAAAGTGAAAGTTTGGATACTTTTATCCCGAACTTTCATCAATAATGCTTTGAAATTTGCCATGTTAAATGCGAGTTCAAGAGATTTAAAGCCAAGTTTCGGACGGGACGATTTTTTGGCGGTTTCGGATATCTTTATGAAATTCTTTATTTTGGACACCCTGTATGTGGTGTTTTTCTTTAAAAAAATGGTATTAGTATCTATAGGACGTATTAGGCGATTTTTATGAAGTTTTTACAGTAAATCGCCAAATATTTGTTGTTAGGGAGTTAATTTCTAAGGAGAAATACCTGAGAGGAGTAACAGTGAGTCAACTGGTTAGTTTCGTTAYCTTTTTTTTAAGTAAAGCAACTAAAAGTACGTTTTCCTATGTAAGATTTTTGAAAATCAGAACAAGAAAAAAATATATCTGCAAGGTAAATTATTGAAAGACCAAACATTTTTTGAGATCGTTGAATTTTTAAATAACGTTTTTGATGTTGAAATCCAAAAAAAACACGTTTTTCTGTTCAATTGGAAGCCTGCCAAACGAACAGAAATTTAGAAAAAAATGTAACAATTTCCACCCTTTCTCTGAAGTATTTAATTTTCGCATATACATAGAGCCAAAAAAATTATTGAACTCGATAATGCTTCATTAGTGTTTGCTTCATAGTTCTAAACATTTTTTCTRTTGTGCAGTRTGCCGGAGAAAGAAAAATTACGAMATTTTCRGAAAATATTGGCTTTTTATGACTTCCCTTGCTTCTCTTAGCTGTGGTGTCGCGCAATTGCAGATTCTGCCCAACATCTGCWGTTTTTGTGCTTACCCTCTTAAAAAAACGCTTTATTGCTCGTTTCTTACTTTGGTATTTGTCCTGCAATGCTYTTAATTTGTTTTCTCTTGTGTTGCGTGCGGAAAAGAATCGATGTGAAACTTTATAAAAGACTAATTAAATCATATTTGCATGCATTGTGTGTTTTTATACATACGTTTGAATCCAGTTTTCTTTTATTTGCTTCGCTTACTTGCGGTGTGGCGCTTTTGAAAATTTGGCTAACTTTTGGTCCTTTTGTGTGAAAAAACGCGATTTTCTTAGTGTTTTAGTATGCGTTTTTAATTGAATTATTTCATTAAGATCTAATGTGGTCAGTTAACTTTTATTTACTCCGATTTTTAGTTGTTGCGTACCTATTTTAGTTTTCGTCGCTGTCGAATTTCTGAATGAAATTTTTTAATTGTTGAGTTGAATATTTTTTGTGGATTTTTGAATTTTTTTTGCAAAAATGGTTTTTGAATCGGGATTTTTTGAATCGTATGTTATTGTCTAATTTATCGACTTCATCTTTAATTGTATATCTTTTTTATATTTTCAACTGTTGTCTCTGCTTTGTTTACCTTTGCAAATGCACAATTTAGTACAAATTCTTTAAATTTGTATTTTTTTCGTTTGCTCACATTCTAGTCTGTCTATAGATTTGTGGCATATTTTGGTATCCATCGTTATGGGAAGACGATACAGAGCTGGCTTGAAAGACAATTGTGGACTTTGATGGCAAGAGAAGCAGAAAACCGTGGTTAACAAACAAAACAAAATAACTTGMAAAAAAAAAGAAGCTTACTTAAAATGCATTAACAAGAGAACACCGAACGAGTACGAGAGGTAACATTGTTAGAAATCGAACAAACAGCAATATAAGACAACTGAAAAACTGAAAGACAACTGAAAAGCTGAACTGGATGGAGCGGTCAAAAAAAAAGTTGGAAAAAAACAGATCAATGAAGAGGTGAAAGTGAACGATATTAAGTTCAAGCGATAACAGAGAAGTTGAAAACCCGAAAAACTCCTGGCCTGGTTGACAGTATCAGTACTAAACTGACCAAATTCTAAGGAGTTTGACTACAGAAAGAACCCCAAACAAATGGAAAGCAAGAATATCCATCTTTATACATAAAAAGGAGAGAACGGCAACCAAAATCATCGCAAAAGGATTCACAAAAAAGTGACAATATTCGAAGAACAGCAACATTTAGGTCCAATAGATTAACTGTGGACGAAATATTCATATTGAGTACGCAAATGATAGAAAAATTGGTAGAATCTAACAAGCTCATCTTTGTCGGTTTTGTGGATTTAACCAAGGCATTCGACAGGGTCCGGCTGGATGACGCAAACAATATTTTATGCCAGAACAGCATCGATTACAGTTATCAAAGAATCACACAAGAAATCAATGAAGATTTAAAAAAAAGTGAGCGCTGGTTACAAAACCGGTAATCGCGCCATTGAAGTATTATGTTATGCAGACGATGCAATCTTCATAGCAGAGAATGAAGACGACTTGCAAGGTCTGCTATTCAAGACGAAAGAAACCGCATATAAATTGAACATGAACATCGCTAAAGAGCCCACAAATTGCAGCAGGTGAGAAGACTCTACAACCTGGAAGTGCAGGCATCAAGCGAGGAAACCTTAGTGAAGAAGAACGAACACAACGCATATGAAAGCGACAAGTGTGAGCGGATATAATATGGAGAAATAAAATGATGAGTACAAAGAGCAAGCTGAGAATTTACGAAACGTGCGTGCGGGACCCATAATAAGAGTGACCCTCTAGAGTATGAAAGCTGGAGCTCGGCGTCCCGAAGAACGCTAAACGCAGCGGAGTAAACAGGCCTCGCAAGTCCAATTATTAGAAAAACTTGGGCCATTTACCGCTTGACAATATCTAAGGCTATAAAAAACTTTTTTGCATCTTAAAGTCAATAAAATTGGTGGTGGTGACTTATTTTGACCCCCCTATTTAAATAAATTTGGTTAAAAAAATGCATTTTCGTGTTTTGTTTCAGTGTTTGCAGCAAACGTGGTACGTGGCAGCTGAAATGCAGCTGTTCGTTGGCGCTGTTTTCGTGCTCTATTTTGTTAAAAAGTATCCCAGCTTGCTGAAGTACGCATTTTCCAGTATGTGCTTTGTGGGAATCCTGATTCCTGGCATTATCGCCTATGTGAATAAGTACGATATTATCGTGCGCCAGTATCCAGAGTGAGTTGCTTATTGGGCGTGTGTAAATCATTGGGTTAATTGGCCAACTTTTCAGGACTATGTACAATTTGAATGCCTTAAGGCTGGAGTATTGGCATCAACTGTACAGCTCGGGGTACTCAAACATTGCCACCTATTCCATAGGGGTGATTTTTGGATATCTGTTCTACCAACATCGCAGCACAACATTCCCCATTCGAATGGTAAGTATTGAATGGGTTAAAGAAGAAATATTGAAGATGTAAACTGCCCAAGTCACGAAAGATTTATTTAAAGACATTAATCGTCAAAGTTGTCTTTCAGTGGAAAATTCTGAGTGAAAAGTACAAAAACTTCGTCTTCTTCCAAAGCTTCTCTTGCCCTGCACTTTACCTTGTAAGATGCATTTTAGGAGTTTGTATTTGGTTTCGTTTCTCATGATGAGCCCCAGATATTCCAATTTTCAACTTTTTGATGTGTATATTATTTCCTTTTATTTATTTAGTTTTTGGGTTATTCGGGGGTTTGATATTTTGTCCACCCATGATATTTGGCGGATTCGTCTATTCAGGGTGGTTTTTTAGTGCGATAGAGTCCATTATTTCCGACGGTGTTGAACTTTTGAAAAATAGTTTCATATAAAAGTTGTTGACGCACAAACTGCTCACATTTTAAAAATATCTTATATGATACAGAGTGTCTCAGAAAAGAGAGGCAAGATCAAAGTTAATTTTTTTATATAGAACTACACATTTTTCATTAGCTCATGGAATGCAGCTTGAAACGCTGCATATGCAAAGTAAATTGTTTTTTCTTACTTGCGACGTTGGCAGATTATCGCCATTTTAGTGAAATTTTGCTTAAAAACATGGTATTTAAAAATTCATTACAGAAGCAGAAAAAAGCAGTTAAAGGTTCAAAAAAAATACTCCTTTCCCATCACCACAAATCCGTTAAGAATTCCATTGAACCAAAGTATCAATACATTGTACAGGGTGTTAACAATGACTTCTTCTGATTTGTTTTTATTGGAGTTAATAACCAATTTATAGCATGACTTTGAGTGTCCCTGTTTGGATCCTTAAAATGCTTGTTTAAATTATTTGAAATGCATCCAAAATTTAGTTCCATCCGACTTTCTTTTAGGTGCTTTTTTATGGCTCAACTTGAAAAACTTATTTGTAGGTCATAACTGTACAACTTATTCGAATCTGCATGTGTGTTCATACTCCAGAAAAATTTTCCTCATTTTATTTTTCCCTCTGCTTTCATATTGTTGACTAGTGATGAGCAAAGCAAGGCCAAGACGAAGACTTGCCTGATCTTCGTCTTATAAATTAACGGCAGTCTTGGTCTTGATCTTGCATGTTAAGTCTTGGTCTTGGTCTTGCAAGACTAATAACAATAATAATAATTAAAATAAAATATAATCTCAGACTATTTTTGATAATTTGTTCTCTACTCTCGCTCATCATTATTCTTGATCAGAAACCATAATCTTTTTTTTTAATATGGAGAGCACGAGTTAACACTTGGGTTAGTTTTGCAAAATATTGCACTTAGACAGTTTTGCTTCTAATCCCTTCAATTATTCTTGCAAGGGAACGGAGTAAAAGTACACTGTATTTGTCCTATTTTCTACAGTTTTACAGGGTATTTCCGTAATTTTTAGCGTTGCATTGGAAAAAACGAATTTATGATCGATAACTTTTAAACCGCTAAATCTCTTTGAGCGAGGAAAAAATATATATTTTCTGGGTCATTCTGAAATTGAAAAATTCTCGATTTCCCCTTGTCTTCCCCCGTCAGCGAGCAGAAATGGGGGACACCATGTATGTATAATTTTCTGTTACCTTGCAGGTGCACAAAATCCTTTGGTGGATTTTTACGTTCGGAATGTGTCTCTCCGTGGTACTAATAGCGGTGGTGTTTTACGACCCCTCCTTTGTGGTGACTCCGCTAAACAGTGCCGTCTACTGGTCAGCAGGCAAAACCCTCTTCGCGCTGGGCATCGCCATCGGCATCTTCGGCTTCAGCCAGAAGATCGGCTGTTAGTACCAACTTCCGGACCGCTTAGAACCGCTAATAGCACCAATAAAATTTGCAGGGTTTGCTCGATGGTTCATCGAGTACCCTCCAGTAGAAGTACTGGGGCGGCTCACTTATAGCACCTACATCACGCACGTGGCTTATTCCCGACTGCAACTCGGCTATCGAAGATATCCAGTGGCCGCCAACGATGCCATGATGGTGGGTTGTTTGAGTTTCTGTTCTGGGTTGTTTGAGTTCTGGATTTGTTGTTTCCAGTTTTTGGCTGTGCTGGGAGACATCACTTTGGCCTATCTGACTGGAACGGTGTTTTGTCTGCTGGTGGAGATGCCGATTTCCGCGTTGCAGAAGCTGTGGAATAGTGGCGGTGATGGTAAGCCGAGGACGATGGTGCGGAAGTCGTCCGAAAAATCGTTGGAGACGCTGGATATGTCCCAGCATAACATCAATGTGTAGCCCATTAGCGCGCTTCGATCAGATTTCCTCTTCGGTCTTGTTCTTGTTCGAGGAAGAGCAAGGAGTTCATTCGATGAATATAGTCATTGAAAAAATTCTAAAAAAGCAAATCTTGCCTATCTGGCTGAAGGCTCTATTTAAGTATATGATAATTATATTTTTTTACTAAAAATATATTTACTGGATTATTCCGAATATACCACACGGAAGATTGCGGATAAACCACCTAATTTTCACAAAATATTATTTCATTTCATTGGCGCCTCTCTTGAAATGTCGGAAAACTTTTTCTATTTTGGTTTGATTGAAGGGGTATTTAACCAAGAAACGCAACAAGCACATCTCCGATTTCTCTTATTGGCAAAAAATTAATTATTAAATATCGGCGTCTACTATAGTGCTACCGCAAAAGATTTGAACACACTAAGGGCGACTGATGCGAAACTTGGGCGACTTATAAGCAACTCTGAGTTATATTCAGAGGCGCATCGGACATCTTCCAGTACGCCCATTGCCGAGAAATCCATAATCGAAAATTAGCTTCTAAGGGGAGAACGCAGTAAACACATTTGCACACGATAATTAAAAAACTGGTAAAAACTCAGCAAAAAGTGCGGTTTAGGTGATTTGCTGAACTTTCAAAAGAACATAGTTCTATCAGTGTAACAATCATTTCTGGAGTTTCTCTCGTTGTCCCAAAATAATCTGTTGAATATTAGCCTCTAACGTGATACTAGAAAACACATTTAGCCTTCAAGTTTCCCAAAATTCAAAAACATGTAAACATTTAACCAGAAGTGCGCCTAAACCGAAATTTCGCCGACACCAAGAGCCCTGAGCTCTGTTCAGTGGCAGAACAAACACAGAAAAAAATTCACGAAAATTGAGCTCGAAAGAGGTGAATACAAGAATTTAAAAAGATGTAAAACGTCTACTAAAAGTCCGATTTGAGTGAATTTCTGAACTGCAAAGCAAAAATCAACTCGGCAACTAGACAGCGTAGTCATTAGAGGACACATTGACACAAAAGTTAAATAATTTGAATACGCTTCACTAAAAATGCAACTGATTCGAATTTAGCTCTATTCAGTGGCGTAGAAAGCACTTTACCAATTTCACTCGCCGTAGGAAAATAAATTATGTAAATTTGGCTTGTAAAGGTTGGTCATAAAAGCAAACATGCACAAGATTCGTGCGAAGTGCGACTGAACTAAAATTTCGACGACTTATTTGGGGAACTTTCAGCTCTATTAAGTCGAGCAATAAACGCCATTTCGGTGCTACTTATTACTGGGAAAAAATATTGACAATTGAGTTCAAAGGGATGAACACCAGAACCTAAACAAGTGTACAAATTCAAAGAAAAGTGCGATTGAAATTAATTTCTGGAGCTTTAAAAAAATATTGAGCTTTACTCATTGAATGAATAAACAACTCAGAAATTAATCAAGTTCCAAAACTAGAGATTCAAGAACTGAAACTAATAGATTAATGAAAATTAAGTTTGAAAGGCACGTAAAATATATTTGCGTCAAGCACCTCTAAATGTGTAAAACTTCATCGAAAAGTGCCATTGAAGAGAACTTCGGACCTTTTTAGCCAAGCACTGAGTGCGTGCTCAAATCTAATCAGCGGCCCAACAAGCATCTCTTTGCTTTTTTTTATTGTCGAGAATTATAGATTCCATATCTCATAAGCGCATAAGACAGCAGCTAAATCGCTGTGGTTAGAAAACATTTTATGCAAAATTTATAAGTTTGTAGATATTAAAATCAAAAAGTGCCAACTAATGAACAATTTCTTCAACTGGTGAGGAAAAAAAATCTTGCTGGCGCTCGAACACATTTCTTAGTTGCGAGTTTTTAAAAAAATCATCGTGCAAAAACTAGGCTAGATAAAAATGAGCTTCTCGGATAATTGAAAAGAGAAAGTTTAGCTTTAAATATGGTGAAAATGTAGTTTTCCGAACAAAATCTGGTAAACATTGGAGGGGATTTGAGTCAATCCTTGATGAAGCTCTAACACATTTCCTAATTGTGCAGGTGTTTCCTCAAAAAATCATTGTGCGAAAACTACGCTAGACTCAACCGGAATTGATAAAGAATTTCAAGGAAAATTTTCGCTTCAAATACCCTGAAAGTCTCATTTCTGAAAAAAACATTGTTCAACAGTGGCGAGGATTTGATTCAACATTTGCTGGCGCTCTAACACATTCCCTAGTTGCGTAGGTGTTCTTTAAAAAATCATCACGCAAAAACTATGCTAGATGAAAATGAGCTTCTTACCTCATTGAAAAGAGCGAGCTTTGCTTTAAATACGTTGAAAAATTCAGTTTGTTGAACAAATCTGGTAAACATTGGTGCTGATTTGAGTCAATCCTTGATAAAGCTCTTACATATTTCCTGGTTGTGCAGGTGTTTCTTCACAAAAAATATTGTGCGTAAACTGCGCTAGATTCAACCGTGATTCTTAGAAAAATTTAGAGAAAAATCTTTACTTCAAATATCTTGAAAGTCTCATTTCTGGAAAAAAAATGGTCAACATTGGCGAGGATTTGATTCAAAACTTGCTGGTGATCGAACACATTTCCTAGTTGCGTAGCTGTTTTTAGAAAAAATCATCACGCAAAAAGTACGCTAGAGAAAAATTAGCTTTTTAGCTCATCGAAAAGAGCGAGCTTTGCTTTAAATACACTGAAAATTTAGTTTGTCAAAAAAAGCCTTATGACGCTCTAAAAAAACAAAATGTAGGCTGATTATGCAGAAAAAACAAACAGTTGAGGCTCAAAAAACGTTAAAGTTGAGCCATTTCCAAAAATTATTAAGTCGACACTGGATTGCCTGGGCAGTTTGTCCAGGCCTAGCTACAGCCAGTGGCTAGAAACGAGGCAAATTTGAGTGTAAATGGATTGGAGGGTGAGCTTCCAGGGAAAGACAAACTTTCAGTTGAGCCTGGCAAAAACTTTTCATGTGGCTACATTTTCAAAAAAAAAATGAAGTCCAACTTGAAGGAAGCAGCAAACCGGTCGTTAAGCACGTTTATCCAACACCCGTCACTCTGCCAGACTGGTAAGTTTAAAAACCATCGGGTGTAGACTGATTTTCTAAAAATCTTCAAAAAACTTTCATCTAAGATTGTCCAAAGTTTAAAAATCGATCCACATAAAAAACCCTTACTCCGAACTCAGATACACCAGACACTTGCTCTTCTGGTAGTTGCACTTGTTTAAACGGAGTTAGTTTCAAGCGAATCGCAGTTTTTCGCGATTTTTCAGAAAGTCACAAACTGTGAAATTCACACCACCGTTATCTGGATGTGGAAACAACAATTTGGGCTTTGTTTGGGTTAGTATTTAAAAAAAATAGCTGAAATAACTATAAAAAGTTATAAATTTTACAAATGAGTAAATGTATGAAACTAATTTTAGCTTGTTGAGTAAACTCCTAATTTTCAGTTACCTGATTCGTACTAGCAAATTTAAATTTAATTCCTTTAAACTCGGAAAAATTTGAATTTGCACGAAACGGTTTTAAAGCGTCAGAAGCATCTGGCGCTCCAGAAGTTTGGTTTCACGGTTCTGTATAAATATTACCTTCTTTTGGGTTTTCAGGTGCGAATTAGGAAACCATAACTAAACGACTTTTTTGGACTTTGCCTTTTTAGGATCAATAGCAAAACCAAATAGAATAATAAACGGTAAATGCGACTTTCATTGGACCAAGTCCGTGTGGAACACTGTTCAATAATTCAAATTTATGGATTCTACTCCCATTTGCGGACTATTTTGGGGACTTAGCTATGTAGCAACATCAACACTAATTGAAGCTGTTTAAATAACTTTCCTTAAAATAGAAAATTGTGCAAACTTCCAGCCTTAATTAAAGCAAACATCACGAAAAGAACACTTTATTAGGGGAAAACTCCGGCCTTTTTGCCGGCGATCGCATAGTAGGCAAAATCACTGAGATTCCATGGGGAAAGTACCGGCACTACAGGGCCTATAAGGCGGCGTTCGAGGGTTGTCCAGGTTATTTTAAACTATCATGACTGGGTCTACTTGATAAAACCCCTTGCAACCGTTCAGAAATGACCAATTTCAATTCCACCTAGATGACTATGGCTGATTGTCTCAAATCAATACGGCTTATAAATAGGTAATCTCTAATAGCGTGAGCAGTAAAGTATCTGGTATTATTTGCAATTTTTCCATTATGTCCCTAATAAATCACAGTCATCTGACGACCAAGCAAACATGTAGAATACCTGATTGCTTTTTCAGCTAATTTTCAACTGTACATAGCACATTCCTGCTGCAAAGCCTGCAAACCAGGCCAAGAGAAATGTGCGCGCATCTAAGCCGCTGGTAAACATTGCATCGGTTCACGTGCTCGATTCCGATCCAAGTCAGTATTCTCGTTTCTCGTCAACAACGACGAGTCATTGACTAATTAATGTGCTAACAAGTGCGTAAGTTCGGAATATCCACAATGAGCTTCAGCAACATCTGCCTAAGTGAACCCTTTACGTTCCTCAACCACATCAATCCTCATTATCTGTTTTATTCCATCATAATCGGCACATTTGCCAGCTTGTTCGGCCTGGTATGGATCCTCAAGACATACACCTACTTTGAGAAGCAGAAGGTCACTAGAGGCTCCCTGCCAAAGTTTCCGTTTGGCAATTTCCGCGAAATCATCAAGGAAAACACTTCCTTGCACACGTTTTTATGGAAGTACTACAACAAGTTCAAAAGGAAGAATTTGCGCTTTGGAGGGCTGTTCCTCCTGGTCAGGCCTGTGATTGTAGCCGTGGATCCTTCAGCAGCCTCCAACGGAACTTCATTGTTTCCCAAAGAGTGCAAGCTCAAACCTCAGGAGGCTGCAGCTCTACTGAACCACGATGTCTCCAACTGCTTTATCAAAAGCTTCAACTCTTCAGTGAAAGCAGCCATTCCTGAAACCCTCCTCAAGTCGGATGCAGCCACAGTCCTCAAAGACTACCTATTGGAGTCCACGTGTTTGCTCTTTGGCTTCCAAGCTCCTCAACTGGTGGAGGAAATCAACGAGCTGCTCGAGGAAAACTTTGCCACATCCCTCAAGTTCTACCTGCGTTTATGCTTTCCAGTGCTGCAGAAGTTTCAAAGCCCCCCAAAGCCCCACAAGCGGTTGCTGGAATTGATGGAAGCCCGGAAGAAAAACGACTCGGAAGCCAATGATCTGATCGAGGCCTTTACATTGCTACTCAACGGATCCGATTACACAGTCGATGACATTGCAGAAGAAGTGTTTAATGCGTTTTTAGACACTCTAAGCTATAGTTGTTCGTCGCTGTTGTTTTGCTTCTACGAATTGGCCATTAACAGTGAAACTCAGCAGGAACTGATAGGCGAAATTAGGCGGTTTAATCAGAAGAATGAGGCCTTGACGTGTGAGAACTTAGGCCGGATGGAGTTTTTAAATGCCACTATTAAAGGTATGTATTGGACTGGTTAGGGGAATTTTAGAGCAAGCGCAGTTTTGAAGTAATTAAAAAATATCTGACTAATGTTCCAAAATTAGCCGGAGAATTTAATTGAATTTTTCTCGCAGTGTTGAGAGAGTTTTACGCCTGCGGTAGACAAATTTTCATGTAAATTGAAGTTTGCTTTGATTTTTTAGAAGCCATCGAACATCCTGAAGGATGATACTCAGATAGGGGTTTGAAAATTGCATGAGAACTGAAAAAAAAATGTAAATTCAAGTTGAGTGGTCTTATATACTTGAAATTCGCTCACAATATAGAGGGTTTTTGTCGTAGGAGATGGAGAAAGTTTCATTTACGTATATACAGTATTTACCGATTTTTTGGAAGGTATTGAACGTCTGGGCGCATAGAAAGCACCGGCTCAAAATTGCACGCGAACTAAAAAAATTGTAACTTTCAATTGGGTAAAATCAACTACTTGCAATTGTCTCCCAATATAAAAGGGGTTTCAAATAGCAGATGGACAGTTTTATTTAAATTGGAGTTTCCATTGATTTTTCAGAAGTCATCAAAGAAAAGTGTTAAATAAAGGAACATTTGAAATTTGCCCACCAACTAACAAGAAAAAGGGTGAAATTGCGACAACAAATTTTCTTGAAAATCTTCTACATTAAGCTCCAGATACACAAAGTTTCAATTGAATCTCAGCATCCGCGAATTTTTTAGGAATTTTCAAACATCAGATTCAGATAATCGAATTTTTGAAATTTGCGCATGRGCTGAAAACACTTCTAACTTCGAATTGGGGCAAAKATTCTACTTAGTTTTTCTCCCGACTCTCAASGAGATTTCACGCATTACTGGGCTCAAATCTCACTTYAATCAGCTAATTGATTGATTTTTCAGAAACCTTCAAACCTTTGGCTAATATGAACAATTTGTTTACAAATTTTCACCGACCAAAAAATGTTGGCTGCTAAACCAGTGGCAGTTGTAACTTAAGTAATTTCTGTAAATTTTAATAGGGTTTATCCAGTGCAAATAAAAATTACTCAAATTGGCGTCTTCCTCAAGTTTTTAGAAGCCCTGAAACTTCAGCCCTGTGGAAGAGAATAATTCAAGTTCCATATCAACTAATTATTGAAAATTTATGTATGTTGAAAACAATACAAGTCAAATCAGCTCAAACTTTTTTCCACAATTTACAAAAATATTTCAGCTCTACATGGGCTGATTCGCACTGAAATGGTAGAAACTGTAGACTTTTTACAATACCTCAAACTTTAGGGTGCAACAGCTGAAGAAATGCTTTCAACTTATTTAGCTTATTATTTGTTACGCCGTAGGCAGAGGTTTAAGCTCCAAATGGACAACGTTTCACTGATATTTAAGTATTTATTGCTTTTTGAGAAACACTAGAATCTCAGGCGTTATGAGAATGTCAGATGATCAATAATGCCCGATTCCTAAAAAATGTAATTTCGAGCTCAAGCGCAGAATCTCCTTGAAAGTTTTTTGCAGTGTAATGAAGTTCTAAAGCTACATGCGGACAAACTTTCACTTAAATCAGGGTTTTTGGGAAGTTTTCATGAATCTTCAAAGCTCTGGCTCAAATAATCCAGGTTCGAAAGTTGCACTCGAAATGCACAAACATTTCAACTTCGAGTTGGTATGAAAGATCTGCCAAAGTTTTGCTCAGAGTATAAAGAAAGATTCAGTTTCTAGATGCAAGAAGTTTCACTCATATCCAAGATTCCATAGAGTTTGAACGAGGCTTCAAACCCCAAGCTCAATAGAACAAATTGTTTAAATTGGGTACGGACAGAAACAGTTCTAATTCTGAATTCATTAATAGAATTTGCATTAAGTTTTTGCGCAATATAAAGGAGTTTTAAAGTTGTGCCTTCAAAAGGTTTCCCTCATATCCAACAAAATGGTTCGATTTTTAACCCATATTCAGCCAATCATCGAGTTTCTAGAAAGATTCAAACCTCAAACTCAACTGAAGCATTCTTTTGAATGGACCAAAAACCCTTGGAACTCGCCATCCAACGTAGAATTGTCTTTAACGTTTTACACATTTTAAAAGAGGTTTTATAGTATGCTTGCTAAAAGTTTCACTTAGTTTCAATTATTAGTTGATCTGAAAATGCTTCTAACTTTGCACCGAGTGAAATATTTTGCTGTACGTTTTTTCTGGGCATCAAAGAGGCTTGCAAGTATCAGACGAATAAAGTTATTTTTAAATCGAAGTATCCATCAAGTTTTCAGAAGATTTGAAAACTTGGCGCCGAGTAAACGAATCATTCAAGCGTATACGTAGACAAGCAAAAACACTCAGCATTAAGTGCAATAATGTAGTCGATTTTTTGTATACACAGTGTACTGAATATTTTAAGTCCCTCTTGATCAAAGTTTCATTTTAATATAATTGGAATTTGCAGAAATCTTCAAACATCAGTCTCACACGACCGCATTTTTTAATTTAGCTAACGGTCCAAAGAATCGAACTTTAAATGAGTGAAAGAATCGTGTCGAGTTTTTACTGTAGTTTTCCCTATTTTTTGCAGTGGTTTTGAGGACTATTTCAGCTTTGATGAACGAAATTTCACTACAATCGAAACTTCCGTTAATTTTTCACGGGACTTCAAACGTACGCGGATAATTTCAAAAGTTGTATCACTACGAATTTAGTGAACGATTTCACTCCGCATTAAACGAACAAGGTTTCATTGAGAATTAAGAACGCATTTATTTTTGGAAAATATGGAATGAAAATTTGTTAAATTCAATCCGCACAAAAAACACTTGTAACTCTGAATTCAGGAATAGACCGTCCGTATACTTGAAGTCTGAAATTGCACTTGCAAAAGTTTCCTTGAAATCCCAGCTTCAACCGGTTTGTTACTCGTTATCAAACTTAAGCAGGCTTGAATTAACCTACTAAAATGAGAATCTTCAAGTGGAGGACAAAACCCTCTGGCACTCTGAACTGAGTAAATTTTTAAATTTCTGGCTTACTAAACTTGGAAGAATTATAGTGATGTAAAGTGTAACGCAGTACGAGAAACACTTGAACTTTGAACTGACTTCAGGAATCCGTTTGAAACTTCGCCGAAGAAAATCAGGTCTGAAGCCCTATTTGAGACAACTTTCACTACAAACTAAGTCTAACTGATTTATTCCACTGTTTTCAAATTTCAGGCTAAAATTTACGAAAGTGATGCACACTCTGTACGGTGCAAACGGGGACGAAAATTCTTTTAACTCCGAATTAAATCAATAAATGTGCGCCAAATTTTCGCTTGATATAAAAAAGGTTCTAACCTCTATCTGGTTGAAATCTCACTCAATTCAGAGCTTCAACCAATTTTTCAGCCGCTTCTAAACTGCACTATTTTACGACTCTCAATTGACCAACTAAACTAATACACTGAAAGGATAATTTCCACTCTACAATCTGTTCCGTATTCAGAAACATTCCGAAAGTACCCGCCGGTATCCACCATCATCCAGCAGAGCAAGGACTTGGACTGGAACCCGGACAAAAACGGCCTGATTCTCCAGTCAACCCTGGGTATACACAGAGACCCTCAATTCTACACCAAACCTGAAGCTTTCGAACCCGATCGTTTTATGGACAGCATCCCAGTGAATGAAGACACTTATCTGCCCTTCGGGGTGGG
>NW_026017111.1:6258332-6258430 GCF_020466585.1 Dendroctonus ponderosae
TAGACCGATAATGTTAAAAGTGCTGTTCAAATTAATAAAGATAATCTTTAAGACCAGGACTTTTTTTAATTGAAAGCGACCACAGTTGATGGACGAAC